>NC_056751.1:798238945-798271445 GCF_019279795.1 Protopterus annectens | reverse complement strand
TACTCACTGATGTGTGTGTTCAGATTATTTTTGCAGATATTGCAGGAGGGGAGATATATGTCAATTAAATATTATATCCTTGACCTTTTTTACTGTTTATGTCTTGCAGGTACCATGTCAAGAGAGTTACTGCCTGCATTCACTCCACAGGAGAATAACATCCTCATAAACTTCATGGTGCATCACCATGGAACCCTCTTTGGGCATACAACCCATGATCTGCAGGAGAGGACTGCCCTGTGGAATGAGCTCATCCACAGGGTAAACGATGTTGGCCTGCATAACCGCAGTTATGAGCAGGTGCAACATTGTGGCACTGACCTCCAATGTTGGCTTGCATGACCGCAGTTATGAGAAGGTGCAACATTGTTGCACTGACCTCATCTGCTATGTCCGTCAGCATGCTGCTGCAGTTAGGAGGGACCAGCTAGCCACAGGTGGGGGTAATGCCATCCAGCCCCCACTGACACATGTTGAGGAGCTCCACGCCAGCCTTGGGGCACCTGCCCACCAGTCAAGTCAAGAATCTGAAGATAGCATTGTGGAGGTGGGTGGTATCCACACAATGGACAAGGAGCATGCAGGTAAGGCCCCAGGGCACATTAGTAGACCATTGTTGATTATCCATCTTCATCTGTAAAGTATCTTCATGCATATGTCAGATAACATAGTCTGTCACTGCAGTGTAGTAATGAACAGATGTGTATAGTCTGTAGTACTGTGGGTTTGTACTGTTGATGTACTGAAATGCTGCTCCCACCCTGTACCAATTCCATAGGTGTGGCTACTGGCATCACATCTCTCACACAGATATGCAGTTCCCTCTAATATACCTCGGGGGCAGCAGCCTGTAGCTGGTAAGTATGGAGGTATTTTGTTCAGGTTTGCCAATACACTGGCCATGTTATGGCCATGGCTTTTTCCATGCACACATTTAACTCACCTACCCATAATGCATGCTGTACATGTTCAATTATTGTTGCTGTTAACTGCACTGCATCACAGTGGTCACCATGGTGGCATATCTGAAGGGTATGTAAGAGTCCTGTAGTATAACTAACAACCTGTCAGTGCAAGATGCGTGGACAGAGATAAACATAATGATGGGACAAATGACCTACAGTAGGGACATGTCTGAAACATTACCCTTATACAATGGCTACAACAGTGTATATACCAGTATTACAAAGGCAACTGTTACAAATCTACACAACGGCATATGACAATACCACATTCTCCAACTTTAACAACCTGTAATGTGATCCTAACATGAGCAATTAATGTGTAAAATGGAATCCTATGTTAGGACAACAAATATGGGGAATACATACCTTAACAAACAATGGAAGCATATGTATGCACACACTCTAAATAACATCAAGTACGGGTCCTCAATATCACACCAAGTAATGGTCTGTTGTCCAAGAAATATGTCCATAACATTTGCTCACTCACCTAAAACAGAGGCAGCAGTGGCTTGCACACATCTTTCAAGCCATGGAATGGATCCCATATCCAAAAGGTAGCATTCAGTAGTGGGAGACTTAGCCTTACCTCACCATTGCATATACCATGACAGACAGTGCAGACAAGCATGTATGTGACAATGAAGTATGGGACACCATTAGCGTAGAAAATAAACAGATGCCCATCCAAGACAGATGACAACATATGTTGCTAGACACATTGAGGACTTGCAGGAATGTGTAGCAAGCATTGCCTGTGCAGTACCCATGTCTACAATTACCTGGTCCCTGCATAAGTGTGGCCTATGGGTTAGGGTAATCAGATGGAAGAGTTTCTCCACAGGAGACATCATCCAGGGCTCTCCACAGGTAGCATATGCATAACATCAAGTCTCCCAAAGGCATATGTTGCAATGTGTAATGGTGAACCAAGACCAAGGCTGAAACCTACAGACAGTATTAATAAAGATACATGTACTACACAAGCAACACCTCACTCTACCTCAGGCCCACCATCCCCAGCTGTACCTTGCTGATGCCAGTGTACGCCTTTAGGTTTGCTGTTCATTAGCAGGAACTAGGTTAGTAGACATGATGTTCTGAATTTGGGACACTGCAAAGTGACACTCATGTCTGCCCCATAGTTGTCAAGCATCTGCAAAAAGGCTGAGTATGGGGAGGGGTGTCATCCTGAAACACAACAGTGAACTGAAGCATACATCAAAAGCTTGCTAAGAATGGCTGTATCTGAACTCAGACATAACCCTGACTCCACAGCAATAGTGAAGGCACTGTGTGACCTCCAAGGGCTGTGCACATGAGCTGACCTTGAAATCTGGCAGAGTTGGGGGACATTTGTAGGGCGGACTGACCAAATGATTGCAAGTGAAGATCGGCCATGCTAGTATACACCTTCCAGGCACAGTGACTACTGTAGTTCACTTAACAGGTGCTGCAAAAAAGTCATGTTAAGGGTGTGCACACTTATGCAACCCACATATTATTGCATCCCAATCAACATCTGCACAACCAACAAATTTGTTTGATACTGCATTTGATTGCACGTCGTATGTCACATATCAGGTGTGTGTAATGTTAACATATGCAGTACTGTGGTCCCATGACATATCAGGAAAGAGGGTGGCATGTCTATATGGGTGTGTACACTACTCATAGCCACAGTAAGCTTTGGAGGTTGTCAGTATAATTGGAATTTATTGCTCATACATCCACTGCTGATGATGAGATCTGCAAATCAGACATCAGGCATTCACTATTGACATCTATCCTCATATCAACCCAGGTATGTGTCAGACAAACACATAGGGCTGTGAGCAACAGAGCAAACATAACTGCCACACATATACACATTCATCAATGGTGTATGCACCTGTGATATATGGTGCACAGTACATGGCAGGGTGTTGAACAGGTGCACAGCAATACTGTGTACATGGTTGCAGTGTGTCCCAGGGGAAGGGGCATCACCTACTAATACAACTCATGCATCACAGAGCTGTATAATGTTGGTAACAAGGATTGAGTATAGCTGCAGTGCATGCTGTTGAGTGCCATATGTCATGCATGTTGACAGTTGGTTAATGAGAGGTCTGTGTAATATCTTTGTGCCACCTCAACTGGAAGTATGTGTGTGTGTGTGTGTGTGTGTGTGTGTGTGTGTGTGTGTGTGTGTGTGTGTATAGAGGTAAGCAATGATGTACAGGTCTTAAAGTATGTTTTCTGTTTTCCCCTCACAGGTGGCGAGGTGGGTCAGGATCCCTCCTGCAGGCAAACTGATGTTAGTGTCCATACAGACTCTGACAATGATGATAGGTATGGTGAGGCACAGGCGGGGTTTCACGGGCTGAAGCTGTGCCATAGATTGACATCCCACAGTTATCCACCCCATCCTCACACACAGTCAGTCATATTACCTATGCATACCCCATCACCAGCTGCCATAGATGAGGCACAATTGGCGGGTGGTGGCTTGCAACAGGACAGTGTGGTTACTATGGCAAGTGTGTCTGTACACAGCAGCCATAACCAGATGACCAGTGAGGTACGACACAGGCAGATGTACAGGGTTGTTTGTAGGAGGGCTGCTAGCCATCATGCGCCTGGCAGAAGTGCTATAGCAGGTGTCACCAGACGTATGTTTTGGGCTATCATGGAGGCACAGGCATGTATGGAACATTATACCAGACAGGGTCTGAGGCTCCAGAGGGCTACTCATTCTGCTGTTATTGATAACATCCGTGATCTCACAGGTGCTCACTGTTATTTTGCAGAGGTCCACGATAGATGGTTGGGTGAGATGGTGGGAATGTTCGACTGTACAATGTCTGTGTTAGAGCATATGGTGGGAGTAGGGTGACAGTCATGTGGACGTAGGTTAGCAACACCAACAGGTGGAGGTCTACGTGGATGTGCAACAAGTCAGAGCTGCTCCCGTAGTGACAGTACCAGCACCAGCACTGTAGGGGGGGGTGCTGTCCACAGCACAATACAGCAGGCCATGTGCATGTGGCCCTGGCCAGTCCCAGCAGGGACCCGGATCCAGCAGATATTTGTCATCATCAGGGGAGAGTACCATATCTGGTCTTGAATCTAGTAGTACCCGTGGAACCCCTGGCAAGCAGAGTTCTCATTTCCATGGCCAGAGATGGTGAACTGCACACCCTGCCATGTATAGTTTGCAGCTGTCCAACAACCCCCTGTATAGGGCAGCCACATGGCTGAACTGTGTGCATGCATACACACGCACACATCAGCAACACAGCTATGGCACCTCCATACCTACACACACCACATCTGCACAGCCCAATTAATAATGAAACCCCCTAACACACACATATGATGGCAACCAAAAGGCTCAGCCTAGGTCTCTGGCAAACCCTCAACACACCCTGTGCATATGATGATACCTGTGCCACATTCCTGTTATCCATACCATCAATGCAGGGACAGGCTAATATGGTTCTTATGCACAGGGTGAATGCACTAATGTGTAGCAATGTAATGCTGTGTAACATGTTTTCAGCAGGAAAGTTTAATGCTTACATGTCAGGATGTGTAGCTGTCCAGCCATGATGCATTATAGCTGTTATTAACAATGACTAGTAGTGATCTCCATAATGTATTCAGTTTGTGTTGTAGGTGTCTATGTGTCAGCAGGATGTTGGTCTGCTGTTGTTTCCTACAAGGGGTATGGCACTGTGGTGACACATTGACTGTGTGACATCCTGGGTACAGCTGAACACAAGTAACAAGTCTGTATAGCAGTTACTGCACGTGCCACATGGCTGATAGGTCTGAGGGGTGTATACAGGTGAATGCATGGTGGCTGATGTCAGCAGCCGTTCTACAGTGGACAATGGTAAGTGTACTGGGTGACACACACCACATGTTTGTTTATAACACACACACACACACACACACACACACACACACACACACACACACACACACACACACACACACAGAGGCTTTGGTGTTGATGCAATACACAGAGAATACTGTACACATGGATGTACTTAATTTTGCAGTGAACCCATTCTAGCCTATGTAATTCCAGCAAGACATAATAGGCAAAACATCACATCAGTAAATAATCAGTCTGCTACTTTAATGTCATTGACGATAGTACTGGCAGGATATATGTCCTTTTCCCCACTGTAGTGCAATCCTGGCATTGGTAAACACAGGTGTGCTGGTGTGGGTGGCACAGCCCAACACTTTGCAGGGTGTGGGGTGGTGTAGAGCCATACATAGTGTGAGTGACGACTACTTAACCTGTTAACATACACTGTACATTATTACAGCAGACTAAGCGTGGGGATACACACAGCAATAACCCCAATGAGGGTGGCTGTGTCCACAACATCGACAGCCAACTATATATACCAACTCTAGTATCGCTGTACAGCTATACAGTGGGGAAGAGGGTATTTACACATCTACTACTAGTTTTGATGGAATGAATTTCCATGACGATTCCTTTGAAATGTTAGCATTTGCCAGTCAGTTCTCGGACAGATGACCTCCTGGGACATGTATTTTCTGCAAACTGAAGTAGATCCCTTCACATACATACACTTACTTGGCAACACTGAGAGTAGAACCACTACCAAGGTATTTATTGCTTCTAATGTGTTTGGTCTTAATTGCACACACCAAACAGCTTTTAGGATAAGGTGTGTCCTGAGTCTCTTGTTAGGTGAGGAACATCACCAGGCCTTGTACAGTATGGTAATGGGGAATGTACTGGGTGTTAATGGACAATGCATAGTATGCCATACTGTCATATACACATTGACAAACACATAACAGTCATAGACACATCTGAGAGACCTGGGTTTATCAGTGCTAACTAACTTGTCATTGAGTCCATTCTGTTACAGATAATTTGCACACAGCACATGCATCATTGGGTTGGATAGTGTACTCATTTACCTGTATGGTTGAAGGTGACAGTGGTTCTTATACAGTGGACCTTGGGACATGTCCTGGGGGTAGCATGGTGTAAAGACAGTATGCCCAGCACCCACAGCCCACATTGGATATTTTACTCACGGAAACCCATGATAATACTCTGACATATCCACAATCACACATTGACCAGGACTGCAATATAACACATTGTCTATCTCATCAGTGCTACTACAGGGATATGTATTTATTGCACATGCCACAGGGATAGTAAGGTGATGGTTTGTCATGGCTCTCCTAATGTCAGCAACATCACTATGCCTTATACTCTATGGCCAGGTGTATTGTATTTGGAGAATGTGGCCTCACAATGCTATATCCTACAAATATACACACTTGCACGCATACACACACTTGCCAGTACTCAGAGGATAACCCATGCCTATCTACCCATTTGTACAACAGTGTTGTGCTGGTACTGCAAGCTCTAGATAGCCATAGGGTAAAGAGTATAACAATGTACAAGGCTTGGCAAAGGGAATACCTTGGCATCAGGCCACATGACAATGGTCTCCAGTGTAGCTCAAGGGTGTAGTCCCTAGAATGGTCCCCACAGGTGTGTATTGTAGTCACCATCCACTTATCTGGGTTACTATTGTGGGTGGCCAGTGATGTGCATTGCTTCCCATGTATGTGATCTATATTCCATAACATGGACAATGTCTGGGTTGTGCACATGTCCCACATGCATGTTCTTTGACATAGGTTCATAGGTTCATAGATTAGTACTAGGCTAAGTGCCCTTGTGGGCCATTTTAAGCCTAGCCAATTACCTCATTTGAGAATCAAACCCTGCATCTTGTGTCTGTAAGGTAAACACCTTAACCATTATGCCAACCTCCCCCCCCCCACATGTGGAAGTGTACCTGAGGTCTCTGGAGCATGTTGTATGTACAGATTATCTTCTGATGTAACATTCCTGACCTCATTTGGGGAGACCTGGCTATGGAACTGAGGTCATGCTTGCACCTAAATTGACAGCATGATACAGGTATTCAGTGGAATTAATGGCATCTGTCCATACAGGTCATTTGTATAAGGCATGGTATTCCCTGTGTGGGTTACATTTACAGACTCTAAAGTTGTTGCAGGGGTCCAGTGGGGAACATAGCAAAAGGACCACTGTAAGCATTTATTTGCCTACTGTAGGGATGCAACAGGGTGCCATGTCCTTTTACTTGCTGGATAACACACACTCAGTCAGGAGATGTTACACATCACAGTACTTTATGATGTCAGTGACACTGTTGTGGTCAACAGACATTTAGTCCACTGCAATCACACCACGGTTACTATATGTGAGGCAATATGAAGGGAACTGCCAGTATAGTGGTTGTTGCCTAGCCAAGTGTGTTTGTGTAAGAGACATGGGTGGAGAGTGTTCTCTGAGTAATACAAAGGTTGCCTATATTGTTCACCAATCCATAATGTCACATTTAGGGCTATGGACTGTCTACACAAGCCACTCTGGTGTTTGACATCTGTTGTCCTTGTAAGGTGGACATTGCGACATATAGTAGGTCCTCAATATAATAATTTAGCAAAACCCACCCCACAATGCATTCTGTTATTACACAATCATAGCAACCTCCACACAGGGTACAGATGACAAACAGACACACACACTTGCCCATACTGTGATTTTAAACCCCATACCTAGCTATGCATTCCTACTACAGTGTACCACATTAATTGCACGTGCCATGTAGTGTATTGGATGGACATTGTACCAAGGCACTTCTAAGGTGAGGAACATCACCAGCCCTTGTAAATACCAGCATTGGGGGATGTAGTGGGTGCCAGATCCCAGAAATAATCTTACCCTAATCACACATTTACATTTGCCAGGGGTGAGGTTCAAACCTCTATCTAACAATGTTTATGGACCATTATGTTATGAATTTACCACATGCAACACTGACCTGACATGGTTTAAGGTTAGCAACAGGTACATGTAAGGTGGATGATATCTGCAGGACTGCTAAAGTCAGGCTCTGAGATGTGTACTGGCTGTAAATGAGGCCATAATTTTGAGGTACACACATACATATGTACATGCACAAACACTTGCCACAGATAAGATTCAAACCCATACTTGTGTAGTTACTGTACTACATTGTTACACATTTATGGCACACACTACAGAGCTTATAGGGCTGGCCTTTGTCCAAAGGGGTATTTCAAGGTGACTGAAATCAGCAGGCTTTCTAAAGTAGGGCAATGGGATGTGTAGTGACTGTGAATGGCCTCAAAATCAATAATCTATACACACACACACACACACACACACACACACACACACACACAGTTGCCATGTCTGGGATTAGAACTCCTACCTGACTAGTATGTTACACTATAGCATTACACAGTTATCACACGCACCACAGGCTTATAGGGCTAGCCAAGGGGTATTTCAAGGTGACTGACATCAGCAGGCTTGCTAAAGTAGGGCAATGGGAGGTTTAGTGACTCTGAATGACTTCAAAATCATTAATCTCTACACACAGTTTCAAAGTTACCATGTCTGGAATTAGAACTCCTATCTAACTAGTATGTTACACTATAGCATTACACAGTAACTACACGTGCCATGGAGCTTGCAGGACTAGACCTTGTCCAGAGGGATATTCCAAGGTGACTGCCATCAGCAGGTTTGCTAAAGTAGGGCAATGAAAGGTGTAGTAACTGTAAATGGCTTCAAAATCATTAATCTCTACATACACACACACAGAATTTCACAGTTGTCATGTCTGGGATTAGAACTCCTACCTAACTAGTATGTTACACTATAAAATTACACAGTTATCACACACACCACAGAGTTTATAGGGCTAGCCCTTGTCCAAAGGAGTATTTCAAGGTGACTGACATCAGCAGGTTTGCTAAAGTAGGGCAATTGGAGGTGTACTGACTGTGAATGGCCTCAAAATCATTACTCTACACAAACACAATTTTACAGTTGCCATGTCTGGGATTAGAACTCCTACCTAACTAGTATGTTACACTACAGCATTATGCAGTTACCACACGTGCCACAGAGATTATGGGGCTGATAATTGGCCAGAGGGTTATTTCAAGGTGACTGACATCATCATGAGTGCTAACATGGGCTATGGGAAGTGCAGTGTGTGTGTGAATGGGCCATAAACCATTCCTCTGGGAACACACACACACAAAACACTCAGTCACACACAACTTTACATTTGACAAGACTGGGTATATAAATGCTAGCTGAATACTGATTTGTACTAATATGTTACACAGTTATCACAAGCATCACAAACACTACAGGGCCGAGGCCTACCAAAAGCAAATGTCTACAGTGATAGACATCTGCACATCATGTGATATTGTCCAATTGGATGTGTGGTGGGTGGGACAGGACATATGATTGCAATCTCTTTGTCATTGTCTGCCTCTCTCTTTCCAACATCTCTGTGTGTCTATATTTGACCTATTATAGTGTGTTGGTCTTGCATATGTGTGAGTATTCCTATCCAATGTGTGTGCAAAGCATGAATGGTGTGCAATGTGGTGTGTGTGTGCACAGACATCTGCAACTGACAGATGTGTATAGTCCTCTGCTGTTGTCAGACATGGGCTTCATTTCTCTAAGTGTAGAAGCATGCTCAGTATAACCTTCTGTATTGAGTGTGTGAATCCATTCCAGGTAGGTTGTACTCCAGTGCAGGATTCTGTGTTCTACACTTACAGCTAGCAACCTGTTTCTGCAGAATATCTGCAGATAGGTTGACAATATGGAGTCACAATGAGCGACAGATAGTGGGATACTGTAACTATTGCTGTCTATGCTGCTTGTGCTACATGGTTGGTGTTAGCAGAGATATTCAGACATGTACTGTTTTACACTGTGATGTATTATGTCATCAACTGCCAACAGATATACTTATTTGTTCACAGTTATTTTCTGAGAAATACAAGATGAACAAAGCTGTGTCCATTATTGTGGTCTGCAGCCTACACATTGTTGCACACTCATGCCATTCTGGAGGCATAGCTCCAGACACTTGCTGATGGATTTGTGTAAATGGCCCAGCACCTTCGTACTGTGGTGGCTGAGGATCCCCTGCTTGTACATCTATCAGCATAACAGAATGGCCATATCCTGCTGTGGCCATACCTCTCAGCTATAGTGATTCACCCAGGTTACCCAGAGGCTGGCTCATATATCTGGTCAGTTCCCCTTCACATAGTGGTTTACAAGCGGGTTTTTAGCCACCCATTACTGGGTTTGCAGGCAGGGGTAGTATGGGCACACATCAGAGTTTCAGACTTCACACACTCCATGACGTCCATGCTTCTACACCCCCCACTATGTTATTCTATCCTCTTCCTAACATTATGCGAGTGATATCTGCAAAGTATCCCTATAGTTGTCCCTTCATCCTAGTGTTATTTAGGGGTTGGTCCATACTTCATGCAGTAGGACATGGTGGGCATGCTCCTGGGATTTGTCAACATGGCATTGCATTTGTGTTCTGTGGACTGCGTTATGTTGTTATTTGAGACTCCATGAGATAGCATGCATTGGCAGTATGGATGAGGCACAGGCCTTTGACAGAAGACTGTAGGGCATTTGATAGTGATGCAGGCCATCTGTAACAGGCCAGTGCATTCTGTCACTCCTACAGTCCCAGGCTGTGAGCCACTCAATTCCCCTGGGGTGATAGGCTAAGTGTGCAAGGTGTTAATGGCAATATTTCCTGTCCATATTAATCCATTGGTCTGGATGTTGGCAGGGTGCTGCTTACAATTAGGGAGGGACACACCTGCATAGGACACCTCTTCAGCATGCTGCATTCTGTGGATATTCCCATACAGAAGTGGGGGTCATGCTGTACTCATTCCCAACAGCAGGGATATGACCTGTGATATACCCGTGGATGATGGTGGGGTGAGCTGAGTGCATGTGTGATATGGAGGCTTCTTACAGCTGACTCTCAGATATTCCTGGGACATTCCCCTTATGCTGCCTTGTGCAGGCACATAGGCATTCTCTCATTACTTCATAACTGTGCCTTTTGTGGTCTGCCAGTGATTGGCCAGAATACATCAGTATTCCATACTACACAGACAACTAATATGCCTGTATGTGCAATTCCAAAGGTGTGTGCAGTTGACAGTTACATTTTATGTAGTCTGTCTAGGGTATTTCTACCTACGTACTGTGTGTATGTTTGGCCCCACATTCATGGCATGCCCATCTTTCAGATGGTGACAGATATTGACATCTGAACAATGATTATGGATGACTGCTGAATTGGGTCTTGCTGGGATGCATTGTGGTTGGCACTGCAGTTGTCAGAACATTGCCCTGTTATCAACAGTATTGGCCATAGGCCACCGGGACACAACCCACCATGCCTACATGCTGACCACTTCCATACAATGTGCAACACACAACAACCTAACACACAAAGCCCTGCATATTGTACACATGCAACAATCTATTCTGTAAAATGGGCCAACTCAGGTAATCTGTGCTCCACTGTTATTAACCCCACTCATAAATGTTACTGCATTTATACATAGGATTGTGGGGGGGGAGCATACCTGACAACTATAAACATTTGCTATGACTGTACTGGTATTTCAGGTACCCTGTTGGCTTCCATTTCGTTTTGTATTCTGACCTATCATGCAGACTAGAGGCGTATCAGTAGAGTACAGATCTTAGGTTTTATTGACCTACATTTCAGTTTCAGACTTCATACCCTGCAAAACTAACATGCAACTACCTGACCTGTTGTAGTCTGTCTGTGTAGGTCTGGGGGGGATGTTATCCATTGTCATTAATTGGAGGCCTTAGCACAGCCTTTCTTTATGGTCATCTGTACCTGTCCTGCTGGGTGAGGCTGTTGTTGGGTATGTGAACCTCACTGACATGCATGTGTGTATCCTTAGGGCACCACATGTACTGCAGTGGGATGTGTCACTATGTCTAGTACTGCCTACTTTGTTGATACAAGTATTTGTTATGGATTCGATGCTGCCCATATAGGTGTTTACTATCTGCTGCCATCCCATTCAGCCACCCGATTCCCTTGCATGCTCACATCCATACCATAGCTACAACTAGCAGGACATAACTACTCCATTCAGCAATTGATCGGAAGAGTAAGTTACTTGTGGCTGTGCCAGTATTGAGGATAGTGCTAGAGGGCTGACTATGTTAGATGCACATAGTGCACTTCCTATACATGGTAAAGTACAGGTAGTGTCATGTTTGTCCACCCTTTTACTGTATGTGCAAGTCAGAGAGAGGTGTCATTCCCTAGGTTCCTAACATGTCAGTGTATGTGCTATGCGTTGCCTCTTTGCCAAAGCCTGGGCTTACTTGGCACACCTCCTTCTGCCTACATAGGCAGGCTCAGGTTGTTCCTCCTCTGAGTCACTCTGTGCCTGTGCTGGCCTTGGCAATGGTGGGGGGCTGTGTGGCCCTGCTCCGTGCTGTTCCTGCTGCAGCTATTTATGCAGGTGCATATTGTGTAGCATGGCACATACAATGAAAATCTGTGTACATGTAGCTGGAGTGTACTGCAAGGCTCCATTGGATATGTCCAGGCACCGGAACCGTGACTTCAGCATCCCAAACACACACTCTATTATTATTCTTGTTTGTGCGTGTGCCTCATTATTGAGCTCTTGTTTGGGTGTCTGTGCATTTCTGATGGGTGTCATCAGCCACAGCTCCATTACATAACCAGCATACTCCACTAGGTGGCCATATGGGATGTCCCCACTGGTAAATCTCTGGTACAGCTGTGTCATATGCCAGATGTGGGAGTCATGATAGCTTCCAGGGCTGCCAGCACACACATTCATTATAATGCCATGGGCGTCGAACACAATCTGGCAGTTGATGGAGGGGAAGCCCTTGTGGTTTATGTATACTCTACCCTGCTCACCAGGTAGTGTTTTGATGTGTATGTGCATGCAGTCTATAGCACCCACTACCTCAGGGTATTCTGCTATTTGGTGGAAGAGATGCATATTGCTGGTCAATGCCTCATGGGTGTTGAGGAAATATATGTGCTCAGTGGCATGTGCTGACATGGCATCCAGAAACTGGTGGAGTACCTTGGATACTGATGCCTGTGAGATCCCCATGATATCCTCATTTGGTCTTTGGAAGGTACCTGTGGCTAGTATTCTTAAGCCTACACATACCTTGGTATCAACTGGGATGGGTTCCCCTCTGTTGGTTCTGTTTGTGAGGCGTGGCCAGCACAGCTCAACAATTTGCTGTAGGATGTCCCTGTCCACCCTACAGCACTCCACTATCTCCAGCTCATGTCACCCCTGGTAGGTTACCCTGGGTCTGTACACTCTTCTTCTTCTCCTCACTGTGGGTTGGTTGTCAGTATTCTCATCCTCACCATCCTCAGCCTCTTCCACATATTGATGTATGAGAGTGACAGCAGCCCCTATCATTTTGTTAGTTTTGTCTGGTAAAATTTCCCATTTGTGTACATCGGTGGTGCAGAGTTTGTGGGAAAAAACAGAGTGAAAGGTGTTTGCATAGTTTATAGTAGTGTGATGGGCTGGTCTGGGCTGCTGCCTGTGTTATTGGCTGATTCTGATACATTTCACCTGCCAGCTATGCTAGTTCTCCTTGATTGCCTTCCTACTGCTGTGTTCCCTTCTCAATGCCTTCCCATTTAAGCTCCAAGGCATGCCACGCATAGCCAGTGGTCAGATGTGAACAGAGCTGATATTTCCTATTTTTTTTTTTTATTTTTATTTAAACCCCCAGTGCGCAGCACACATACCCATTTAGGCAATGTAAACACTGCTAGGCAGCCTCAGTCACACCCCGTTCCTTAGCTGTACTTAGCTAAGGGCAAACATGGACCACGGATCTCCAATAAGCTTACAGCATGCATGACACTCCCCCTTATGAGGTCATCTACCTCTTAGGCTTGCACCATGGTGTTGCTGCACTTACACAGTTGGGTGCTAGCTAACACTGAGGGGAAATCTGGGATTCAGTATCAATCCTGACACTCAGCCTTCCCCCTTAGCAACCACTATTCAGTGGTATTGTTGTCTTCTGCATGCCATTGACTATTATGGCAGAATGCTGATTTTGGTTTAAAAGCTTATTTCCATTTTTTTTTTTATTTTCGGGCCGGTCCCATTTGCGCACTGCTGCCCTGTGCTTAAACGGCTGAAATCGGCCAAAAAAATTAAGTTCTTTTTTATCATTTTGCAACTATTTACCATGTCAATGGCCATCTATTTGGCCATTGGCATGCCTACTACATTGAATACATGCTTTATTTGGAGCTGTCATGCCTCCGTTTTATAATTTGCAGAAATGTATTTGGTTAGTAGCTGAATACATTTCTGCAGTTTACACTATTCCTGCACAGACGCCTGACTGCTTCCTGGATCACTAATTCACCTTATTTGAATGGTTTTCACCTGCAAATGGGGTAATTAGCATACAGGAGCTGTGTCCATGCAGGAATAGTCTTGGAGCGCTCGTGCACATCCTGGGAGCTCATTCCTGGATCGCTCGTCGGCCATATTGCATGCAGCAGCTCTTGCACTATTCCTGCACACCTTGCAGAGCATGCTGAATCCTGAGGTATGACTTTACCATGTGGCTTTGAGGATATAATGGAAGTTGCTTACTTACTTCTCCCTAGTATCCGATCTCCGTTACTCAATTGTCTGTTTACGCAGCCGCTCCTTGATTCTCATCTTTAAACATGCATATCCCCACCCATAAAAAGGTTATCATTCTAAAACCCTTAAGACATACAAACAATCCACCCTGCACTTACATCTACAAGTATAATTCTATTTACAACACTTGTATAATTCTATTTACAACACTTTACAAAATAGTTGGGTAATAACCAAAACTACCCTTTCCACTTAACTTTAAAGACTCATCTAGACTACAGTCAAGAAAAACATCTCAAAGTAACCTCGTACTTTGGCAAAGACTAGATATAAACATTGCTGTACCACTAATTAATTGACTCCCATTAACAAAACAAGTTTACAACCATAACACTTCTACACCAAACTCAGAATAATACTTTTCTAGTTTTTAACTCCATCCTCAAATTACATACCCATAAAACGTCCCTATTATATTTTGATCCACACCCCACAGCTCTCTTATTATCTATTATCTCTTACTCTAATAATAACCAGGAACCAAAAAGCCCCAGAACAACTGATAGCCAATCTATCACAAATTCTCCTCCCACACCTAATACCCATACACTCCAATGTACTCTCTTCAAAACCAAAAGCATCAAAAATAAACTAGACCAAATTGATTTTCTTCTTATCAACCACTCACAATTCATAATTTGATAATAGAATCCTGTCTCAAACATGATCATCCCCATGTCAGCCATTTTTTATCTCGATACAACTATGTCTATGACACCCACCCAGGGAAAAGACTAGGTGGTATGGCATTGTTACTGTACAAAACCAACCTTAATATCCCAATAATCTAACAAGCAAATACAACATTTGACCATGTCCCCAACTGGAATCGTATGAAATTAACATCGAAATTAAAAAAAAAATACATGTTGTTGGCATATATGTCCCACACCTGACTTCAAAAATTTCAATGCCAAATCCCAAACATTTTATCCTCCATTGTACAACAAACATATAATCATTTTCAGAGACTTAAGAACTTTCTCAGACCTACTGTACAAGATATCTTAGAATTCCTCAGATCTAAAATTAATTCAACTTTTAAAAGAACTCATGATGCTCAATAACACAATTAAATACCACTCTCTCATAGACCTCATAATCACTTCCCACACCTCTAACATGTCCTCCATAACCACCCACCAACAACTTTCAGTGGTCATTGCCCCATAACATTCCAAATTAAAAACCTGGAAATAAAACTCCCACCTAAAATGACTCATTCATGCAAAAAAACCTTCCAGAAATCTCTCAAGATTGCTATGCACACCCATATTTAGCCTTATTGTTGCTACCACTTCTAAAATCCAACTGTAACAACTTCTTCTTTCCCTTCAAAATACCTATTTCTCTGTTATCACAAGACTCTTCAAACATACCAAAACTGACTGGCTCACTATAGAGATAAATAACCTTATGAAACTTTTGTGACAAGGCATGACAAAACTGGGAATCAAACCCCACACCTTAAATTAAAGAACATTACACCTTCATATATAATGTTACCAAACAAGGAATTCATACACATATAGCCAAGTACCTAACACAAAAACAAACTTATCTTCTGAACTCCCCCAAAAGATTTTGGCATGAAATAAATAATCTCACAGGTAGAACCCCAAATAAAACTCTTAGCACTCATGGCTACACTACATACAAAACTGGCAACCTCTCACATGCAGATTATCTCTTACCAACATCCCATTTCCACACCTCCCATTAAACTTCCCCAGAAATTAATACCTTCCAACATATTCCTTCACTAGGATCTCATCAATGCAAATCCCTCTGCTACTAGACAAATCCGACTTTTCGTACCCATTGCTGCTGAAAGTCTCATCCTATAGGTCTTATACCACTGCAGAGGCTACGTAGTTATTCCATTAGCCCATATCTACAACCTGTGCCACACAAGAAATATGACACCCTCAATGAGAAAATCTGCACTGATCAGACCCATCCTAAAAAGATAAGCAATGCCCTTCCTTCAGACCTATCTCTGCATTCCCTACACTAAGCAAAATCTTTTGAAAAGCATATCCATAACCATTGCACCATCTACCTATAAAACTAACACTGCATGTAGAGCAAACCACATGGGTTTTGGTCAGGAAGGAGTACCATAGCTTTGCCTTGGACTGTGACTGGTGACATACTAACCTATACGGACAGAAGCAGCCCGACAGGGGCAGACTTCATTGATCTAACTTAAACCTTTGATACACTCACGTCTACTTAATCTGCTCAATGACATTGGCATCAACCTTATGTCTGATCACTGACTCCAAGACTTCTTTAATGACAGAACATTTTAGTAAAAGTAAACCTCTCTCCTTCTCTCTGTCTCCCTCAGTCTGCTTCTAACACATCAGGTATTCTACAAGGCCCAGTCCTAACTCATCTACCATTCTCAACTTTATTCCTAAACTACCCTTTAACTTACCCAACTTCAACTCCTTCTATGTTGCGGTGATCTGGCAATCTATTGATCTATCCCCTTGCATCAGAAAACCAAAACTCAACCCTAAATTGACCTACATGAAATGAACAACTTGCTTGCCAGAAAAAAAAAAAACTCCTGCTCAGCAGTACTAAAACAAAATCCATTATTTTGGAGCAAACTGAACAGTAGCAAAATACCCATTCACCATCCATACTGCAGACCAATGCAGAAACTTTACTGAGACAATAACATCCTTAAGAAAACCATTAATTTTACTTAATCAATACCTTAACTTCCAAGGTCACATACAAAAACTCAGATCCATGATCAAAAGTCTACTGTCTGACCTCTGACAAGAGGGATTATTAAAAAACAGAAAATGAAGGCTAGAGATTTACATTTCAGGTAGTTAAAAGTTATTATGGGACAAAATTTCATTAAATATCCTTTCAATTTGTCCATCTCACTCATTCAAATATTCCCACTGTGTCTTTCCCCATTCACATCAGTAACAACAGGAAAGGCCATTCTGCATGTGGAACTAAAACACAGACTATGTATATTTTGCTTACATCTAAAAAAAGAACACTTCAACAATGCATTGACAACTTCACTCACTAGAAAACCATTGTCTCACTCTGTCAAAATCCAAATGGCTGCCAGTATGAACCAGAGTAAACTTTCTCTTAAGATCCATGCTCTTCAACAGCTGGTCCAACACTACAAACACCCAGGACAAGACTATATTTCTCTGACTTCAGCTTTTCTGTTATGAGACCTAAACAAAAGAAATCCTTCCCATAAGAAATCACTGATACGTCCAATCACACTTACCTCCAACCTTAACATAAACAGCTCCTATAAAAGCAATTTAAATGTAAATGCCTCAATGCTGGACATATCACATAAACTAACCATACCCAAACGTTCCTTCTCTCAGCTACTCACATCTACTAGCTTACTATAACCTTGGATATTTATTCTTTACTACCTTTTACTTCTATATATTATGTTATATGGACTAACATTAATGTACTACTCTGCTAGTTTCACTATTATATATACATATGTATTTAACCTGTTATTGCTACTAATAAAATGTTTGCTCTAAGTGTACAACTTTTGATTGACTCTACATTTCATTATTTTTTACTGTTTATAGTTCTTCCTTGATTGTTAAATGCAATCAATCCGAGATGAGCCTGAAATGGGCAGTACTGATTGATGCTCTACCCCAGACATTCAGGAATTAATTTTGGGGTTTTTTTTTGTTTTTTATTATGTTTTAGAACATTTACGAGTTTGATCATATGGTGACGACCATATAGTATTCAAACTTGTAAATGTTCGATAACGTAATATAAACACATATAACTAAATAAATCATTGCAGCAAGCTCTAGCTTAAGTTTTAGATTTCATAGGGTATACAATGTACTTGAGGTAAGCAATGTGATAATCAGAGATTTAGATAGTTCTCCTTGTAAAATATTTTGAAATGCATATTAAACCAAAGCTGAGAAATAATTTCAGTTTCCTCTTTTTTGAAGAATATGTTTTACCAGGCTAATGCTAAATCAATGGCATAAACTGCCATAATATTTTAAAAGTCTCTCCATTTATAACTTGACTATTGTTTTCCTGAATGCTAAAAATATGGACTACATAGGCCTTATGTTCAGTTTTTATAAGAGCATGCAGTGAGAAAACCAAACTCTGCAAGTAGAAAATATTTCAGTGCCACTAAATCATGTTATACACTTAACATATCTGAAGACTTTTTGTACTATTCTGTGATTTGACTTTGTTGAATCCATACTATCACTGTAACAAAAGGTCATTATCTGAATCATTACTTAGCATCACAGAAATCTTTAGCACTGAGATCAAATTTAATATTCACAGTCTGATTTGACTGTGCAAAGCATTTTACATGTACAAATTAAATGTTGCATTTGGTGATGTATACAGGCCTTTGCAAATGCTAAATGAAGATTTGTGATTTGTATAAGAATATTTCCCCAGTGAAGTATTTGCAGCAAGCTATTTACTCTGAAACATTGCATCTCCCTCAGTGCAGATAGAAACCATCACTTCTAATACACCTAATCTGAATATAATCACAATACCAGACTCTTCCCCAAGAACCCAATCTATGTATATATTAACTTAAAAGTAAACTAACTTTGACAAAAGGAAACATTAAAAAATCACCTTTTTCACCTTTCCAAGTCATGTACCCTCACATTCAAGACTGCACTTATGAAAAAGTAAGCCCTGCTACAATGAAAGTTTAACCACGTGAGAGAACTGATTTTATACAAACAATATTTACAGAAGCAATAAAATAGCACATAATAGACATTAGAACCTTTGAATGTTGTTTCCGTAAATGAAAATAAGAAAAATATCCTGAAGAAAAAAAAATAGAGTCTTTTACATGGTAAGTAAAGCCTTTCGTACCTAATTTAGGCACAGCTCCCCCCCCATGAAAAAGTACATATAATAATATCAGGTGTTTCTATACCTTAGAGAAGGAAGTTATAGCCTCTTTTTGCCAACTGCTATTTTGCTCAAGTTCTCTCAAAGAAAAACAACTTTATGAGACTTGAGGGGTCATTAAAAACAGAAAGCGAAGGCTAGAGATTTACAATTGAGGTGGTTAAAAGTTATTATGGGGCAAAAATCTCATTAAGTACCCTTTTAATGTGTCCATCTGACTTTTATTTATTTTCCACTCTTTACCGTATACCTGTTCCATGTTCTGTCCAATCAGGTTACATTTTCCAGTATTTTTGTCACAAACACAAGCAGGTAGCCTTTTTTTTCTAGTTGTATTTATACTACAAGGCTCAGGCAGGCTCGTAGCAATGTGCCCTTTGAATTCCATCCTAAAAACTGATGTTCACTGAGTAATGCACTGGGACAGATAGGTGTCACAGGCACCATGAGCAAATCACATCACCCACTTCATTCAGCTCATAATGTCAAGATGGTAAAAAGATACACAACCGATAGATGAATCACTTTATTTACAGGCCTTCTGTCAATGTGCTCCCAAGGCACAAACTGGTGTCTTTCAATAAGCAGTTACACAGCAGCAAAGCTCTGCTACCTTCACTAGAAAAATGCATCAGCCAGCATGTTGGGGTGTCATTATTCCAACCTTGTCCTTGGCAGTAGCTTCTTGTTCTAATGTGGGGTAATCAGTGTGAGAATCAACACAGCCAGTACATTTTAACTCCTGTTTAGAAATAAGTGAGACTAAAAAAGCTATGTGTGTTCACTAGTCTCTGTAATGATATACTTTTCTTCATCATTTTTAAACCCTTGTTGATACTAACACTATGGAAACTGTGTTTCCATGCTTTTAATGAATTCTATCATCATTCTTTGATGAAAGTCATCTACTAATATTAATCATATTTTATAGTGCAAATACTTTCTAAACATTCATGTCTGCAGTGAAGCTCCTTCACTATCTATTTTTTATTAATTTATTTGTTTGTTTATTAATTAATTCATTCATTTATTTATTTATTGCTGCTTGTTGACTGGGCTAGTCCCACTAGTCCAGTGTTCTCTTTCAGGGGAGATGCCCAAGGTGGTATTCATACTGACTAGGAGAAATTTGGCTAGGGCATCGGGGAGCTTCCCTTATTCATCATTGTTGTGACTGGGGCCCATTTTGCAGGAGCACTTCCTGATTCCATTTCCAGAAGCGGTAAAATAGCACACAGTAGAAAGTAGAGCTTTTGAATGTTGTTTCATCAAATGAAAATGAGAAAAAATATATAATCCTGCAGGAGAAAAAAAACCACAAAAACAAATACTTTCACATGGTAAGTAAAGCTTTTCACATCTAATTCAGGCACAACCCCCCCCCAAAAAAAAATACATAGTTATTACTTATTATATCAGGTGATTCTATACCTTAGAGAAGGAAGTTGCATCCTCTGTTTGCCAAATGCTGTTTTGCTCAGGTTATTTCAAGGATGCAGCCTGGAAAAACAGAGAGGCAGATAAAGAGAGAAAGAGATGATGCAGTGGTGACAGAAATAGAGGAAAACCAAATATTGAGACCAGCAATTGCTTTCAGGATTCTCAGTAGATGTTTCAAAGAAATCTGTTTGATGGAGATGAGTCAGCAAATTATGGGTGGATAATTACAACCATCCAGTTGAGAGGATTGTGGGTTGATTTACTTAAAGAAATGGTGGTACAGAGTGAGCCAGAAAATGAAGAAGATGTTTCCTGGGGGAACATTATGGAGAAAAGCCAAAAGGAGGATGCAGAGACAATCCTGATGAATAGTGTGAGATGAAAAACATGCAGAGGAAGTAAAAGAAGTAAAAGAAGACAAACGTGGAGTAGCAGAAAAGAAGGCACAAGAAAATAAAAAAAAACAGAAGTATGTGGTAAGGATTCAAAGTAAAGAAGACAAAGATATGGACAGGTATGAAATGTAGGACAATTTAATACCTCCTTTAAGTGTAAAAACACATGAGGTAAGAGCATTTTTTTCTTGTTAAGAAAGATATATTTTGTGACACTATATTTGAGACTGTTTTTAATGGAAACATTTCTTTTAGAATGTAAAGGAAAGAAAGATTGTAAGCCATGGAATCTTTATGCGATAAAAAAATAAACAGGGAAACAAAAAAGAAAATCAATGTACACTTTCAAACAAAGGTAGAAAGAGAGGCTTTGAAAGGACATTTGAAAACTTTATGTAAAGAAGTACTGGACATTGCAAAAGTTTGTAAAAATGGGGGTTTATGGATTGGTGGCTTGGACTATAATATTGTGTTCAAATATATAATAAGGGAAATAATACGCATATAGCATGCATGATAAATAGGAGAATAGGGGTGTTGTAAAATACTGGGGACTACCCAAAACATGTTTTTTTTTTGGAAAAGAGTGACATTTCATAAGTAACTGCAACAAAAGAAAATGTTATATTTGTGGGGAAATGGGACATGATACAAAAATGTGAATTGAAATGTTATAAATGTAACAAAACTGGACATTTATGGATAGATTGTAAAACTGAAAATAAGAGTAAGTAAAAAGAAAGAGAAGAAAATGAAGAGAAAGAGAGAGAGAGAAGAACATTTAAATATAGGAGAAATAGAAGAAAAATTAGATGAGAAAAAATAATAAAGAAGACAAAGAAGAAAGTTCTGAAATAAGTGATGAACACATAAATTGGAGGTAGCAAAAGAAAAATAATTCTGTTGGTAAAAGGGTAAAATACAGAAAAAGTAATGTAAGGAGATAAGTACAAAAGAAAAAAAAGGAAATGGATGAAAAATAATGTACACATTTAATGGTTGGGGTGATATAATTGTTAAGGTGTTTGACTGACACAGACAAGGTACAGTGTTTGATTCTCACCTTTGGGAGGGAAATTGGCTAGGCTTAGAATGGCCGACTCAGAAAGCTAGCCTATTAATTAGCTATGAAAGCATGAAACCATGGATCTAAGGAAAAGCGAAAATGAAAATTTTAGAGTGCTTTCTGTAAATGTGAATAGAATTACAGATATAGTAAGATGAATAGGGATTTTGGAGTGGTGTAATAAATATGATATAGATGTAATTATATTAGAAGACACAAGATTTTTAACAAATGAAGAAAGATTACAAACAGAGAAACAATGAGGATGAAAGATAATCTGGAATTTGGGAAATGAGAAATGTTCCAGAAAACACATATTCTGTAGAAATATAGTAAAGATATATGTAACTTTTGCAAAATTGGAAGATTAATTATTGTAGATTTAACGTGGAAAGAACATGTATATAGAATTATAATATGCTTATACTAATTGTACAGAAAGGAGAAGCTTATTCCATCAGATTTTAGACTACATAGTGATAAATATGAATATTATAATAACAGGAGATTTTAATTGTGATTTAACAGGCAAGTATAAAAAAGGAAATGATTTAAGAAAAATGTTAGAAGTTATAAGATGCGGCAAGTTAAAACTTTGGAACAAAAATTCATGGGCTTACAAAAAGGGTATGCATAGAACTGAGACACATTATGCTATAGTATCAGTAGATTTAGTTATAGGAGAAGGGGAGGTATTTGAAACAGAATTTTCTGATCATCTTGCAAACTGGCTAGAGATAAAGGAAAAGAAAGAATATATAACAATAGGCAAAGGAATAAAATGGATAAATAACAAAGCATGGAATGAAGAAGGAAATAGACTAGTAATACAGTTGTGGAAAGACCATATTACTATGTGAACATTTTATAAAAATTTATCTGAATGATGGGTGATATTTAAGGAAAAATATAAGAAAGTTTTTGCAGTGCCAATGTGATGTGAGAAAAGTAGAGAAAGAAAAATATAGAAGAACATATAATGATGCATTGTAAGATTTAGAACATAATGATAGAAAGTCCTTTGACAAAAAAAAACAATTATATGAAAAAAACAATAAAAATACAAGAATTATTATATAAGCAAATATATTTTTACAAGGGAAAAGAAGTATTGAGTTACTAAATCAGATTAGCAAAGGAAGATGGTAGTGTAATGAGAAAAAAATAAAATTATATAAAAGGATAAATAGAAATGGCTCAGGAAAAGAGTACGAATAGTACAGTACAATATGTGCAAGAAATGTTTAAAGAAAAAAAGGCAGTGAAAAAAACATGGAAAGTAAAAACTTAACAGTAAAAACACTAAAGATTGGAAAAGGAGATTTCTTTAAATTAACTAGATAAAGTATTAGGACAAGTAAATATAGATTTGGCTGCAGGACCAGATGAAATAGGGTATGAAATGTATAAAAATTTAAGGGACTGGCAAAAAAAAATTCAAAATTTTGAATGACCGGTAAAGGGGAAGGGTCAAGAGTTATTAATGATAAGTTAGAGAAATTGTGGATATTATGAATAGAAAAGAAGACATGAAAATGTTATGCAAAATAATGAAAAAATATAATATAAGTGAGAAAGATAAGAAGCTATGTATGTCAGTGTGCATTAACAACAAAGTAAAATACATGTAAATGGCTGGTTAAGCCAAGAGGTTGATATGAAGACTGGTGTAAGACAGGGACGTCCAATCAGCTGTATTGTCTTTGCATTAGTTATGAATGTGATAGCATCTGAAATAAATTATAAAATGAAGAGGTGGGTATATAACACCTGAAATGTTAATGTATGCAGATGACATTACAATAATTGCAAAAAAATGTATATAAAAGAAGTAATAATTTGCAGAATTGAGTGTCTAGAGGTGCTACAGCTAGATTTCAATAAAGAGAAAAGTAAAGATTTATGTGATGTAGTAAAGATAGGGGTATATATTTTACAATTAATTAAATTGCTGTATTAGGTATAACATTTGGGAATACAGGTGTAAGTAGAATTCAATGGGAAAAACAATAGAAGAAATAAAACAAACCTATCTTTTCTGGAAAACATATAAATTATCATTCAGAAATAAAGATTATTTGATAAATCAGTACTTAATGGAAATGGTACACTTAGCAAGTGTATTCTTGTTGCCAACAGTATTTGAAAAGGAATTATTGTAGTTATTTTTTATGTATATGGGACTGTAGATTAAACCCAGTAAAAAAAGAGGAGTTTTTTTTATTTAAATAAAGAGGAAGAATGTTTAGGGTTAATTAACCCAGTGGTATATGCTGCTTCATTGAATTTGTACAAAGTGTTAAACTGGATAAATGAAAACAAAGAGAGATTAGTAGTAAAACAGTATCAATATAAATATGATAAATGGGGGTGCATGGTAAAAAAAGACTAAAAGAGAAAAAGAGTGTATAAATGTAGAAATAAAATGTTACCAAGAAAAACTATTTTTATGAAAATAAAAGTTGATGATTTAGAAAGGATAAAAATATATAGGATAAGAATGTAATTATAAAACATTACTATGTAAAACCATGGAGAAATCTAGCAGATGAAAACATTAAAACAACAAACATCAGAGGCAAATAGTGTAATCAGAAAGACGTATGTCAAGATTTTTTGTGGAGACTGCTAATAGATAAATTGCCAGTAGAAGTAAATGTGCCATATTAAAAAAAAAGTGGGTTGGGAGGTGGCCTAATGGTTAAGGTGTTGTCTTTCAAACACAAGGTGCAGCGTTTGAGTCTCACAAGGGATAACTGACTAGGCTTAAAATGGCTTGCAAGGGCAGTTAGCCTAGTACTAACCTATGAACTTATGAACTAACCTACAAAATATGTTTACATTGTTAAGAGAAAGAAATTATGGAGCGTGTTTTTGAAATGTAAATTGAGTAAAAATATTATGGGGAAAACTATGTAAAGAAGATTTTTTTTCAAAGATATAACATAAGTGCATAAAATAAACATGGATATGATTAAATATGGATATTATAAGAACAGTAGTAAAGAATATGTTAAATGAACAGATATAAAGTTATTCTATGTTATATGGGTTATATGGAATGAAAGAATACATGAAATTATGTTTACTAGTAAATGGATTTTAGCATAAATATTAAGTAAAATCAGATGGTGGTTATGAGAAAAGGAGTGGGGGTCTATCTAGTAGGGATGAAAGTATGATTGTAAAGTAAATTATGAATATGTGTAAACAGATTTCTATATCTATAGATTTGTACATTTGTAAATATTTGTAACCATGTAAATATTTTGTAAATATGAGTTCTTTTTTAAATATAAATAAAGGACCCCTACTCTTTTTTTGATAAATGCCATGGGATCTTTTACATTCACTTGACCTACTACCAACTTAAGCAGATGGGACCCTGGTTTAACATCTCAATTGAAGTATGACACACTCAATAGTGCAGTACCCCCCTTATGCTGCACTACCAGTAATGGAAATTAGTCCAACTATCTAGTGTGGGAATAGAACCAACAACCTTCTTCCTTTCCACATCAAAGGTATGCGTTTATGCTACCTGTTGAACCACTGACACTTCTTCAATCGATTTTAATATTGAAGACAATACAGTTGTGTACTCTTACCATAAATGTAGATGTTAGAGTGTGTTCACTGTTGCAGTCATTACTGTAGGGTTCTTCCTGCCAGCAGCAGCCCGATCAGCCAGTATCCCAAAGTCTGGATCGGGTGCCAGCTGAGGTCGCATTTATCCTGACGTCAATGCGCCGGAAGGTATAAAGACCTCAGCTGATGCCATTTCCCCAGTTTTTCTTGCCCCAGATGGCAGGTGCCCAGAAAGAAAAGGCTAAAAAATAAAAAACATGCCCAAAACCTCGTCAGCCAAAATACATCATAACAGACAATACTCAAGGAAAAAACAAAAGAGGGGATAGGAGGGAAGGTAACCTAGACTGCAACAGTGAACACACTCGAACATCCACATTTATGGTAAGAGTACACAACTGTACTATGTGCTTCGTGGTTCACTGTTGCAGTCATTACTGTAGGGTTGAATCCCAAAGCTAAGAAAGGGTGGCTGGAGGAGAAACAGAGGGAGTGGTCACAAAACCTTGCAAAACCGCAGAAGCAAAACCTGCCCTGGACTTAGAATAGAGAGGGAGGTTGTAATGCTTAGAAAAAGTATCTACAGAACTCCAAGTAGCAGCTTCGAAAATGTCCTTGGTAGGAACCCCACAAAGAAAAGCTGCTGAAGTAGCAGTAGCTCGGGTAGAATGAGTCCTAACATTAACAGAAACTGGATTGCCATGATATGAGTAATAGAACTTGATGCAATGGGCAATCCACTTGGAAATAGTTTGCTTAGTGATTTCTTTCCCCTGAACAGTAGGAGCATAAGCGACAAATAAGTGATCAGATTTCCGGAATATCTTGGTCCTGTGCAGGTATAAACGAAGCTGCCTGTGCACGTCTAAAGAGTGCGAAAGAGTTTCTTCCTCACTTTGAGGATTAGGATAAAAGGTAGGCAAATGAATAGACTGATTCAAGGCCACTGCCAAAACCACCTTGGGCATAAATGTGGGATTAGTCCGTAGAGATACCCTGTCCTGATGAAAAATAAGGAAGGGTTCCTCAGCCATGAGTGCTTGCAATTCCAAAATTCTTCTAGCAGAGGTAATAGCTAAAAGAAAAACAGTTTTCCAAGACAAAAATTTTAAATCCGTGGAAGCTGCAGGTTCAAAAGGAGACAAAGTTAATTTCTCCAAAACATAGTTAAGATCCCAAGTGGGAACAGGAGCCCTCATAGGGGGCCAAATATTGTTAGCCCCTCTAAGAAATTGTTTAAGTAATGGATGAGAAAAAATCGGAGGATCCGTATCGTAATGTGCAGAAATAGCAGAAGCATGAAGCTTGACAGACGAAAAAGATAGGCCCATATGTAATAACTCTGTCAGATACTGCAAAATCAGAGGAATGTTCGGAACAGAAGAATTACCACCCTGGACTTGACTCCAGGAGCAAAATCTTTTCCATTTTCCCGCATAAGATATTCTAGTGCTGGGCCATCTAGCTTCAAGGATTACATCCAATACCTGTTTGGAAAGAGCAGAGGTGTTTACAGATCCTGGATCCACCAGGCAGCTAGATGCAGAGTCTTGACATGACTGTGCAGTATCCGGCCGTCCCATTGAGACAGTAGCTGAGGGATTTCAGGCAGAATCCAGGGAGGCTCCTGAACCAAGTTCATCAGAGTGGAATACCAGAATTGCCGAGGCCAATTGGGAGCCAGTAAAATCATTTGCAGTCTGTCCTGTTTGATCTTCAGAAGTACCCGAGGTAGAAGAGGAAAAGGAGGAAAAGCATATACTGAGAGGTGTTTCCAACTGAATGAGAGGGCATCCACTTTCCATGCTAGTTTGTGGTAGGTCCTTGTGCAGAATGTTGGAAGTTGATGATTCTGAGGGGATGCAAAGAGATCTATGTCCGGACATCCTCAAGCCTTTATAATCATCCTGAATATCCGAACATCCAACATCCATTCGTGTGGATCTGAAATGCGCCTGCTCAATGCGTCTGCCAGAGTGTTGTCTTTCCCTGGCAGGAATTGTGCCTGTAAGTCAACACTGCAGGTCAGAGCAGTGTACCAGAGATTCATGGCTAATCTGCACAGGGGGTAAGAGTGAGAGCCCCCCTGCTTGTTTATGTACCACATCACTGTAGTGTTGTCTGTCCGTATCAACAATTGTCCTCGTAGAAGAAGGTCCCTGAAGGGTATCAGGGCATTCTGTACAGCTAGCATCTCCTTCAAATTTATGTGCAGGTGTGTTTGCTCCTTTGTCCAAACACCCTGAAGACATCTCCCGTGCATGTTGTCTCCCCAGGCATAATCTAAAGCATCCGTTGTCAGAACTTGGTTGGTCGGCGGAGGACAAAAAGGCTTCCCCTTGTTCTGTAGACAGGCTTTGGCCCACCAAAGAAACTCTTGCTGGAGACAAGGCAGAATTGTGACCACTGTTTCCAAACTGTGGTAATGCTGGGACCAGATACTCTTGAGGTACCACTGCAGTTTCCTCATATGCAGCCTTGCATATGGTATTAGCAGAATGCAGGAGGCCATGTAACCCAAAGCCTGCAGAATAGTTCTTGCAGTCAGCTGTTTCATTGAAGTCAGGTGTTGGAAAAAAGAAGCCAGTTGCACTTTTTTGTCTGGTGTCAAGGAAGCCATCTGGGTTGAAGTACTCAGAAGAGCGCCCAGGAAAGTAATCCGTTGTGTGGGTACCAGATTTGATTTCTTTAGATGCACTGTGAAACTGAGGCACTGAAGAAGATGCTGCACAAAAGCTAGATGCCGAAGTAGAGTGTCTTTGTCGTCCGCTTGAATAAGACAGTCATCCACATAAGGGTATATTTGAATCCCCTTCTGTCTGCAAAACGCCATTACTGGTGCCAGGCACTTCGTAAAGACCCTAGGCACAGTAGATAAGCCAAAGGGCAGCACAGAGAACTGGTAATGTTTCGAGCCTGCTTTGAAATGTAGATAACTTCTGCACTCTTGCCTTATAGGAATATGCAGGTAAGCTTATTTTAAGTCCAAAGTCACCATCCAAGCGTTCTTGCCCAACATAGGCAGCAGCTGCTGCAGAGTGAGCATCCTGAATTTTGGTATATCTAGGAAGGTGTTTATTACAGAAAGGTCCAGGATTGGTCTCCACGAATTTTCCTTCCTGGGAACCAGGAAAGGTCTGGCATAAAAACCTTGCCCTATTTCTAAATTTGGTACCAATTCTATGGCCCTCATAGCCAGGAGGGACTGAACCTGCCATTGTGCCTCTGCCCACTGATGATTTGGCAGGTCTGGCCAACCGTTCGGTTTCGGCAAGGTGTGGAAATGAAATCTGTAACCTCTTGAGACTATGTCTAGAACCCATTTGTCCTGGGTTATGTAGCTCCAATTCTGATAAAAAAGAGAAATCCTTCCCCCCAAAGGTGCTCCCAGGAGAGGAGCCCCTGGAACCAGAAAGGGAGAGTCATAAAGACTGTTTTCGGTAGGGTTGAGACTTATCTTCACCTCCCTTGGGAGAGGGGGCACTCCACTGCCTATTCCTAAAATAGGTCTGTGCCTGACCCCTACCTCTGAAACGCCTGAATCTGCCTCCCTGAGACCTGTTCGAGCCCGGAAAGGACCAAGGTTTAGCTGGCCAGTGTCTGCTAAATCTAGGAGGTTGCACCTGTAGAAAATCCTTAACCATCTGCATAGATTTGGCTTTGTCTTCCATTTTCTTCAATACCTCTTCAGCTTTGGACCCAAATAGAACATCGTGCTGCAAAGGAGCATCCAAAAGTTTGGCTTTAACCTGATCTGGCAAGCTTTGTTCTTTTAACCAAGCATGTCTTCTAATAACAGCACCAGTTGTTGCAGCCCTACAAGAAGCTTCCAAAGAATCAAAACCACAATGCAGGGTATGTTTACCCACCTGTTCAATAGCATGCAATAAATCCTGTAACTCCTGATTATCTGCACCAATAGACACAGCCAACATCTTTTGTTGAAATACAGATGAAAGGTATTGCTGATACTTCAGCATATGAAATTGACAGTTCAAAGCCCTAATAGACAATGTAGCAGAAGTATAAACTTTTTTACCCCATCTCTCCAAAGCCCTGGACTCTCGGTCAAAGGGAATAGGATTTTTAGCAGAGGCTGCTTCAACACCCTTAGGACCTTGAGAAATTGTTTCCGGATCAGGTGAAAGATTCTTAAAAAGAAATTTATGAGAATCTGGAACCCTATAATACCTATCCGGTTTGGCCGGAGTAGGGGGAAAAGAATCAGGAGAGAGAGAAGCTTCCAAAAAAACATCATCAACAATGTCCAATACAGGGGGAATAGCCAGAGGCTTATGCTGTGGGAGGAGAAGAAAATCCCTAAGCCTTTTCTTGGATTCAGAGAATTTCTGCCCTTCCCAGTGAAAATGCACCCTCATATCATGCAAAGTTTCACCAAAAGAATAATCCTCAGGAGGAGAGGCTGAAGGAAAGGAATCTTCAGCATCAGAATCCTCATAAAGAGGAAAAGAATAATCCTGCTCAAGGGAAGAAGCAGAAGAAACAGAAATTTGGTCTGAAGAATCATAATCGGACTGCAATCTAGGCTTCTTGTCAGGAGGGGGATGAGAACCCCTGATCATAGTTAAGAGATCTTCAGCCATCCTAAGCATCTGCCTCTGAGGCCTAGGACCCTGATCAAAAGGTGCCTGTGCTAGCCATTTCACTTTAGCTGGAGCCTTAGAGTTTGTCTTTGAATGTAAAACTGAATCCACATTTACAGGAAGCTGTGAAGGCCTGAGAACTCCCTCAGAAGCCGGTACCTGCCTACCGGCTCTGGACCCAACTGAGGGAGCAGTATCCGAAGGTCCAGTCCCTGGCAATTCTGAAGACCCCATCAGCTCCACACTGGAGTTGGTACATGCAATTGGTTCAAAAGAGGTGGACAACAGGGGCTGCAAAGGCGCCTCACTGACGACCGTCGAACCAGCAACTGGCAATAACTGAGTAACATCCTTTGCTGTGGACCACGGAGGCCTGTCTGCATCCCTGCTCCTCTTACACACCCCAGAAGCCGGAAAAGAATCTGAAGACATGTTATAATTAAACCTTTTTCCAAAATAGTAAAAGGCAAAGTTATATCTACGCCTAATAGTACGCTGATTAAATCTAGCACAAAACGCACAATTAGCAACATCGTGGTCAGGACCCAGGCAGGGAATACAGTAAGAGTGAAAATCCCTATGAGGTATTTGTTTCCCACAAGAAATACAGTTATTAACTTTTTCTGACATCTGACTGGAACAAGAAAAAGACTTCCCCAACGGGGTACTTATCTGTAAAAAAACCCGAAAATCCTGAGATTAGATCCAAAAACAAACAGGAACAGGCCAACCGGCATCAGTGAACTGCAAAGGGCACTGCGTGGCAAGAAAGACTGGGGAAATGGCGTCAGCTGAGGTCTTTATACCTTCCGGCACATTGACGTCAGGATAAATGCGACCTCAGCTGGCGCCCGATCCAGACTTTGGGATTCTGGCCGATCGAGGGCTGCTGCTGGCAGGAAGAACCCTACAGTAATGACTGCAACAGTGAACCACGAAGGACATCAGATATTTCCCCTTTCCATTTTCATTCACCTAAACAAGAGTGCATCACTTCTATGTCTAACATTTCCTGTTCAGTGTTTTCATGTTTTATGCTTCTACTTTTTGTCAATAAATATCTTAGATGTGACATGAGCTTGTGAAGGTTGGGGGTGAAACACTGAGTAAATGATTGCAAGTGAGTCACTCTGTAAGGTTTCCATTGTCCAAGTCATACTGCTCAACTGTCCAGATTTTTGCAGAATGTCCAGATTTTTGCCTCATATTTTTGGTCTATTCCTCATAAAATGTGTGGTTTTCTGGCAAATCATTGAGGATTAACATCTCTAAATAATACTAAATAATGATAGCCATTTGAGTTTCAGACTTCATAGCCTTCAGAAAATAGATAATGCAAAACCAGTTATTCTATCAACGTTCTGCATACATAGGAGCAACATTTAAAATCTGTCCATATCTTTGGGCCTTTGTCTCCCCATTATTTCTGGTTTTGTCCAGATTTCTTGTACTGAGAGGTTGAAATGTATTGTTCAAGCCTTTGCTTTAACTAAAGTTTGATAATAAAAGAAAACTAGAAAACTGATTCCCAAAAAAACAATGTTCTGCAGATGAAGAGTTTGCCTTCGCTGTGCTTAGGAGATACACAGTACCATATCAATATAGCAATTTCTTTCAGTAGCTTTCTTACTTTTCAACATGGTCTTCAGACATAATGATAAATGCTACAGCAGTCCAACATTGCATGCTTGATCAAAATATCTGTGCTGTTAGCAAGGGTTTAGGTTCTGTCTATAGTACAAAACCTTCAAATTAATACAGTAGATTAGGAAATGTTTGCAACATTCTTCT
>NC_056751.1:798228945-798236445 GCF_019279795.1 Protopterus annectens | reverse complement strand
CACACACCCTGTTAGGCATTATTGCTTATCTAAAAGCACTTATAAAACAAAGTAAAGCTCATTATGTGCAATAATCTTTATGAGAAGTAACAATGTTATACTGAACTAAATGATTTTTTCAAACTCAGGCCTAGCAACTGTATAACATTTATTTTTACATTTACATTTGTGGCACACTGGCAGAAGGGACAGTACCAGAAAAAGGCAAAATGGGCTTGCAGAAGTTAAAAATGATCAGATATTTTCAGCTGAATGGTTGAGCAAAATCTGTTATTTATCTCAAAAGTGTGCTAAGTCTTTTTAAAACAGCAAACTTTACTGCCATTTCAGACCTGCTCATATAAAAGACCAGTTCTCAATCACTCCCCACCCCTTGAAACATCTTGTTGTGAGATTAGTATAGATTTGCAATGAGAAACTTCCAGGAAAATATTTGCAATGGGCTGCACTGGCATATTATGCACTTTTCACTGTGAGACTGGGACACAGCCTTAACCCCCTCTGTCAAGCACATTCATCCCCCAGGATGAGCATGTCCATCCTGTCTGTACGATGAACCATCCATGCCGCTATTCAAATTAAGGTGGCATGATTTGGCCAAAGTCAGAGATTTGGTCTTCTGTGTTATAAGCATATGCTTGATAAGTACAGTATGTTATGGTTGTTACACTAGCTACAATACAGTAACAGTGGTTTATATACTTTACTGACAGATATGAGACATAGTAATGGTAATATGAACTAATGCAGAAGTGCTGCACAGTCAAGACATAAGTGGATAACCAGTAATAACGCTTTCAGTACTATAGCATAAGAAAACAATGCACATTACTGGCACAGGTACCACAAAACTTAATGAGTGTCATATGGTGGATACAACTCAACTTAGTGAGTATTATATGGCAGACATAACTCGAGTTTGAGGCATGGATTACACAAAATACTTAGTAACTCGGTTTGACAATTTAAAGTAGTACTGATACTACAAAATCGTACAAACATAGGTGCAACAGAAATTGCATAGGGTTGCAAGCTGCTAATATATGTGCAGCAAATAATTAACAGGTGTGCATCACAGCAATAATCAAACAACACAGGAGTACAGACATGGATGCCACAGGTGGGTTTGCAAGTGCAGCTGTAAAAAGGCTGGATTTCAGATCACCTGAATTAGTATCAGAGAAAGCATGGCTACGGCAGGGCAAAAACAGGTGCAAGGTAATAGGAGGTGTGATTTACAGTTTCTGATGGGGCTTTATTGCAGTGCTGGCATTCAGAAATGAATGCCAAATAGTGGAATTTCAGTCAGGACTAAAGCACTGAAGCACTTTTGTGGGTAGTATTGTAACAGTAGCAAGCCTCTTGTTGCATTTGTATTAAGTTGTTTAATACAGTTTCAAGCAGAAAATCTTTTTTTGGTCACCATGTCAGAAAGATGGTTGCCAGATCAAGGAATGGCACCAGGTGTCAGATGAGCTACTTATAGAGTGAATGTTCAAGTTGCTGTGAGTTTTGTAGCTCCAGTCAAATAATCACAATGCAATACAATGTAACAGAAAATAAAGTCAAAAGAAAACAACTACATGAAACTTGATAAAAGCAAAGTGCAAAACCTGTCCAAAAAAATAAATAAAAAATACCATAGCAAGCAACTCAAAATCAGCCTAATGTACTCTAAAATGCTTTAAAGGGGCACTTCTCTAGTGTGGGAGGGATTGCAAAGTAGTCAAATCCAGCAAATTCATTAGCTCATATGCACAGGGTGTTGAAACTCTGCTCAAACAGGTACAAAACCATGAAAGGCAGCAGAAAATAAAGTCAACAGAAAGCAGCAAGCAGCATGGCTACACTTGGAATGCTGGTAAATCCACATGAGATAAATACTCAAGTTACTGCAAGTTACCCCTCTCTTACAACAGCAAAATACAAAACCTATTTCAAATGCCAGTCTCACATGCTCCTCTCTGTTCAGCATGAAATCTACCCCTTTTAGCAAGACTTTTTCAAAATTAGTCCTGTCAGCATAGCAACATATTCTTTTCCTTGAATCTTTGCTTTTACCATCATAAGTTGTTCATTGCAGCACATTTGGTTATGTTCTCAAGTATCCTGACTAAATGCAATAAAAACTAGAATGCATTTAAAGAAACGGATAGATATACTCAGAAAATACTGAAATATTCATTGTGTTTAAGATTTTACCCTCAAATTTGTTTACACATCAAAACAAATGTACATGTTTGTGTAAGAAGGTAGATTTAACTTATAAATATATAAAACTATAAACGTCATTGTCACTCTTTGCTATACTATATAGGATACTAATAAAATACAAAAAGTATGTTGTTCTCTGTTATCCTTTACATAATCTTGTAAAGAAATCATTAGTTATTTTACAAGGACAAAATGTCCGATACAATTTCAAAACTCATCTGTCTGTCCTCATCCAACAGATCTACTGAACCCAGCTTTATCTTCAGCCAGAGTAAATCTGATCAATTCTCAGGGCCACTGAGGAGACCAAGGTACCATAGGCACTTTCATTTGCTGCTGTGAGTCATTTTCTTCCAATTTTTCCATACTCCCAATCTGCCCAGTGGTCAGTACTACCCAACCTTTCACTTCAGTAAGGACACTATTGTCAACAAGATACCCACTCTCTGGACAAAACATGGGTGGCTCATCCCTGGTCTTGGCCAGAGAAAGAAAGCATGTCACTGATTCTGCATGCCCACCTTCCCTGCCTGTGTCATGAAGCACCCAAGCCACTACATAAACCCAGATCGACTGTGCTTTAGTCAAGACTTTATCCCTCCATGCCTCCAGCTGTGCTTTAGTCAAAGCTTTATCCTGTCATGTCTCCAACTGTGCTTTAGTCAAGGTTTTATCCCTCCATGTCTCCAACTGTGCTTTAGTCTAGGCTTTATCCCTCCATGCCTCTAACTGTGCTTTAGTCAAGGCTTTATCCCTCCATGCCTCTAACTGTGCTTTAGTCAAGGTTTTATCCCCCAATACCTCCAACTGTGCTTTAGTCTAGGGTTTACTCCTGCATGCCTCTGGATTAAGACAGACACACATTTCTGTAATGGTACATTAAATACTTTGAAACAGTTTGGCCTTTTTCTGAATGTCAGTGACTTTCGTATACAATTCACATCTATTTATAATGTATCTACACATACACACACACACACACACACACACACACACACACAAATATATATATATATATATATATATATATATATATATATATATATATATATATATATAAACATAAAGACTGATCAACAATATAAATCATCAGTGTCAGAATCATGAATGTGATCACACTGACTTTAAAAAACATTGATCCACAAAGGACTGAAAAGAAATAAAATCAATGTTTTTGCATGAACCCCTGCACCCCCTGCTAATTATATATTCCAACTTCAAGATTGCAATACAGTGTGGAAAGGGCATATTCTCCAATACCCACTGTACTGCCATCACTAACATACAAAGCTAGTACTTTTCGAACAGCTGCACTTGGCTCCATCCCCCGTCAAGGAAAACACTCCTCAGTGAAAGCATATGTGCCTATATATATATATATATATATATATTTACTTATTTATTTATTTATATATATATGGCCTACTATGATTCACTGAAAACTCATTTCACTAAATTTCAATTCACCCTCAAAAAATCGCAGAAAGCTCAAATCACTGAAAACTCATTTCACTGAATAAAATAACAAAGCCTGTGGATCGGACCCCAAACACAATCCACTAATATCCCTAGAGATAAAAATACAACCAGTTTATTTATTAAAATGAATTCCTGGTAAGAGCTTTCATTTGGATACAATGCCAAAATTCATCAGACACCATATTTTGTTTCATCACTTCTTTAAATACCTGAATGATTGCTTGTCATTGATTAAAGTTTAAAATTTAAATTTAAAAGGGTAACATTCACAAGACCATTATTACCTACCTAAAACAAAGAAATGAAAATATCATATATACAAACGATATATATGTGCATTAATTTCTTAAAACACTATCCACTATGACTAATGCTTTTATTATTCATTTATACCAGATGTATTCACTGTGGTGGCCTGAAGCTTTTTTCTTTCCAGTGCCTTTAATTTTAAAACTGGTATAATAGAACTACACTCATTGATGCCCCGCCAACTATCAGCTTGCAAGCAAATTTGCCACCCAAGTTCTTTTATTTCTAAAAGCAGTCTCCATGGACTTTTATCATTTATAGTTACTTGATCCATCGATAAAAACCTAAATTGATGTTCTATATTGTCACTAACATGTTTGGCTAAAGCATTATTTAAATTATTTTTCCTTATTGCATATCCATGTTCATAAATCCTTTGGCAAAACTTTCTCTCTGTTTTGCCAATATAAAAGACTGGGCATGAGTCACACTTAGCTAAATATATTACTGCTTTGGAATTGCAGTTATATTTACTTCTTATTTTGTATGTGACATTCCTTACTGAAAAGTTGTCCATTCCTACTATTTTAAGGCACCATGCACAAGTCCTATATTTGAGCATACAATATATGCCATTTCCCTCAATAAAATGTCTTTCCTTAAGCAAATTTTTAAAATTCATTCCTTTTCTGTATATTATATTCGGTCTTTCACCTACATGTTTCCTGATGTTAAGATCATCCATTGACCAGTTTTTATCAAAAATAATCCTCAAAATTCTAAAGTACTCACTAAAGGTAGTAATTAAGGCTCCAGCAAAGTCAGACACTTGTTGATCATGATGGTTGTCTGCGTCTATATTAATATTAGATTCATAGGTTTATAGGTTCATAGGTTCATACTAGGCTATCTGCCCTAGGGCATTTATAAGCCTAGCCAGAATGTGTTTGGCTTTCACCACCCATTTTAAATTTATTTTACTATGCCCTTTTTCGAGGTTAGTATACTGTGCCTCTGTCTAACAGTGACACAGAAGTGATACCCGGGTAAACCTACGATCTCCCATCCACTCATCAAGATTCCTCTTGAAGAGAGTCAATGAGGGACTCTGCCTAACCTGGACTGGGATTTTATTCCAGAGTGAAGGGAGCCTCTGGGTTATGAATCTGTCCCTCCAGCATGTCCTATTTATTTCAGTGCTGAGGTTCAAGTCTCTCGAATGCGTAGCTCGATGGGATTTGGATTTTCTGAGGTGCAGCATGTCCATTAATTCCGGGTTGGACATGGCTTTATATGTCAGGCACAGATCGCCTCTGAACAGGCGGTATGCCACTGAGTAGAGCTCGAGTTTCTTTAAAAGGGCAGCATATGGCATCTGTTTGAGCCCTTTGATCCTCTTGGTGAGTTACTTTTGGGGTCTTTCCAGTTGCTGCAGGTGTCTGGTAAGGTACATCCCAAAAGGGGCATTGTACTCAATTATTGGCCTGATGAGGGATGAGTAAAGAGGCACAATGACCTCCCCTGATCTAGATGTGAATCCCTTCATGATTAGGTGGGCTATATAAAATGTTTTTCTAACCGCTTTGGCCACGTGGTTGTCAAATGAGAGATTGCTATCAACTTGGGTTCCCAGGTCTCTAATTACTTTTTCTGTACTTAATGGATTACCACCTATGTGGTAATTTGTGGGCACTTTGTTTTGCCAAAGGGGATGACTATACACTTTTTGGCATTTAGCTTGAGGCCATGGCTCTGGCACCAGTTGTCTGTTTCTATAAGGCCCTTTTGGAGGATGCTTGTGTCGGCTGGAGAGTCGATTATGGTGCCCAGTTTGCAGTCATCTGCGAACTTGGTCAGCCACAGTCCTTCCGTGTTGGCCTGTACCTCTGAGAAATATATACCGAACAAGAGAGGTCCCAGGACTGAGCCTTGTGGGACACCACTTGTAACTGGTTTGGAGTCTGACATGGCTCCAGCAATTCTAACCATGTGGGTTCTGTCCTTGAGCCAGTTTGCAATCCATCTAGTGACATAGGGGTTTATATTTAAGCTGGTGAGCTTATCTATAATGCCCGAGTGGGGTATTGTATCGAAGGCTTTTGCGAGGTCCAGGTAGGCTGTGTGGACCACCTTCCCCTCGACAATGGCCTTGGTGACTGTTTCAAAGAAATCAACCAGGTTTAAGAGGCAGGATCTGCCCTTAACAAAGCCGAACTGGGTAGGATTCAGTGTCTGTAGGTCCCCAATATCTTTATTTATGAGGTCCATGACCTCCATAATGGAGATCTGTACTCCATCTCTTGCTATTCCCATAGAATGGCCATCTCCACCCAGAATGGGCTTAAATGCCCATTTAATCTTTTTCTAGTAACTTCCTGAATTAAATCATCTATTAATTGCATGGGATATGCTCTTTTAAGGAAAATAGAAAGTAAAGTATTACATTCTTGAATAAAGTCCCTTTGTCTGCTGACCATTCGGGCTGCCTTTACTAGCTGTCCTTTCACGACAGACCTTTTTTGGTGTTGTGGATGAGAACTGCTGTAATGCAGAAAACAATTGGAGTAGAGCTCCTTCTTATGTATAGTAGTAATATATCTTTTCTTAACTTGATCTTTAAGTAAGTGAACATCTAAATAATTCATGGAATTAAAATTCACATTCCACGTAAATTTAAAAAATGTGGTAGTGTGATTTATATATTCCAGGAATTCATCGAAAATAACTAACGATCCTTTCCATATTAGGCATATATCATTCTGAAATCTGTAATATGCTCTGATATGGCTATTATAACAAGACTGGAACACAAAACGTTTCTTCCAGTATGCCATAACAGTATTGGCATAGGCTCCCCTGCAGGGTGAACCCATGGCTATTCCTTTTCTTTGCAAATAATACTTATTATTAAATGTGATATAATTATTACTAAAAACCAACTCCAATAACTCCATAATGAGGGTAGTTGTATCATGGGATATCATATATTTAATTACTATTTTGTTAACCCATTCTAAGCCTGTGCCTTGTGGAATGACTGTATAAAGGTCAGTAACATCAATATGTCATTATCATTATATTGTATATCGTTTAAAGATGCCAGAAAAGTCCATGAATCTTTACATAGTTGGGACTCCTTCTTTAAAATTTTCTTTAATTCATAATCTAAATATTGTGCACAAGCTGAAGTTATGGAATTTCTCCCATCTACTAATGTCCTCATGGCAGGATGAGTAATATTTTTATGAATTTTTGGGGTTTCAATAAAGTCCGAAATTCTAGGTGTTAATATATTTAAGTAATTATATAAGTGAATGTCCATCCTTTTTTCCAAAAAGATATCACTTAACTAAGTACAGATCTTTCTGTAAGCCCTGTTTAATTCATTCAGCAAGATATCTTCATATGTGTCAGTATTCAACAATTCATTCATTTTATCTCTATACATATTTTATTTCTATACCCCCTTGTCTGGTTTCATAATTCTTATTTTTTCTTTTTGTTCAGTTAAATTCATATCAGTGTTATGAGACCTATTTTATATGTCTGTAAATTTTT
>NC_056751.1:798106445-798223945 GCF_019279795.1 Protopterus annectens | reverse complement strand
AAATATGTCACAAACTTTTTAAAATCTTGTAAACTGCCCTGCCTTAAAACATAGATATCATCGACAAGCTTCTTATAATATCTTATATTGGTTACAAACTCATTATTGTCAAACAAATGATTGTTTTCCCAATAGACTAGCACAAGATTTGCATATGAGTTTGCACAGGGGGTGCCCATGGCCACCCCCCATCTCTGCCAATAAATATCACCTTCATATAAAAACACATTATTGCTCAGTATCAATTGCAATAAGAGACAGAGAAGATCCACACTGCCTTTATAGTCATGTACATTGTGTAGTAAACAATTCTTAATTGTTGTTATGCCAAAGGTATTTGGTATCACAGTGAACAAACTATGAACATCTAAGGTAACCATATAGAAGGAATCAAAGCCATACAATGAAGCAGTACATTGATGTAATATGTCAAGGAACTGTTTAGTATCTTTTAACACTGCTGGTGCAGACTTTAAAACATCCTTCAGTTGTTGCTCAATGTATATTGATATAGGTTCAGTTGCCCAACCTTCGCCATACACTGTAGCTCACATAGGTGGATCCTTGTAATTATGTATCTTAGGGAGACCTTTAATATATGTAACAACTGGAATTGGCACAAATAAAAACTCATAGAGTGTCTCATCCAATATACAACACTTCCATAAATCAGAAAGTTTGTCATGTATCAACTTAATCATTCTTTTCACCTGTAAAGCATTCACCAATTCAAAAGTAGCTGCATTAGACAAAAGTTCCCTCGTTTTCTTATCATACACAAAAGAGTCCATAAGTACAACGATGCCTCCTTTATCAGCTGGGCAGATCTTGATATCAGTGTTTTCCTGCAGTTCTCGTATGGCTTGTTTCTCCTGTGGCAATAAATTATGAAAGCAGAGTGCCTGCATTCAGTCAGAGCCTTTGAAATCTGGGACTCACAGACTTTATGAAAAGCATCCACAATAGGATTATTCTGAGGCTGAAGGTGCAAGATTTCTTAAAAGGGAGAATACCCTCCCCATTCATCTTCCCATAAATATCTTTAAGCATTATTTTCCCAAAAAAAGTATCAGACTGATCAAGGCATCACTTTAAGAAGATTGTGTAGCAGGGATAAAGCTTAGAGCTTTGCTCAAAACACTTAAATGAGTCTCAGAAAGAACATGCCCACTGAGGTTTACAACCAAATCACATGACTCAGTACGTACACCGTTTATGCTTCTGTTGACCTCTTCCTTTTTCTGCCTCTGCTTACAGAGCGATTCACTGTGTTTGTCCTGTTCTGCTTGACTGGTAGGGGGCAGCACCAAAAAAAAGATGATGAAAAAACACAGCTATGTTTGGGTCTAGCTCCTAAATCCACCTTTCCAGCTAGATACATCATCATATCACTCATAATCTCCCTTGCAGTGTTAGTATCAGTCACTGTCTTGAGGCCAGCAGGCGTACCAGCCGGTGTATTTATGGAGGAAGCCCATTTTATTGGAGTGCCTCTCTTGGAAACTTTAGCCAATGTTACAGAGGTAGATGTCTAATTCACTCCCATCTCATCATTCCCACTCTCTACATGCAATGTTATTACAGGCCAAGTAAAAATGTTGCCAATTTTAAAATCCAGGTAATCTCTCAATAATTTTTTGTCTGTAATTCTTTCTAGTCTAGTATCAAATGCTGAAGCATTCATATAAAGCTACTCTGTTTTTCTCTGCATGTTTCCCTGCAGACTATGCACTTCCTGTAGATATATCTCGGAAAGGCAAGCTTTTGTACATCCGATTACTGGAACACCATGCAGACTGAAGGCTATGCTGATTGTAAAACCAGAAATGTGATTTATATTGCTTGCTACCAGCAATGTACTTTGCTTTACGTTGGTTGGTAAAACAAATAGGCAGCTGAAAGAAAGGATTTCTAAGCACATAAGTGACATATGCTTAGAGATATGAAGAATCCTCTAATGAAACATATTGCTCTAAATGTTGGTCATAATTTTCTCTTTTCAGTGTTACAAGTTGTATTAGCAGATCCAAGGAGAAGTGATATTTGCTTAAGAACAGAAAAAGCTGAGATGCATTGGACTGGCAACGTATGTGCAGACACACCCCCTGGTCCTAACTCATGTCTTCCTCTCTGACCCACCCTGTGAGGAAGGAGATTGAAACACTAAAAAGTGATTAGTTGATGCTGACTTTTAAATTCTTACACTGAGGAAAAGTTATTATATCTGATGAAGGGTGCAGCAATGTACCTGAAAGTGCTTATCTTTTAGTTTTAACACCGGCTTTTAGCTATTCATTCATTAAATTTTCTGTTTTAAGAACTCAAAGAGTTCATAGTATGTTTTATTTTTTTATGTGCCTTGCTGTGATAATGTTTGCTATACTGTGGTTTTACTTTTTTTTTATTTTCTACTTCATCCACCATCAGTAGCTGTGTTTTTATTCTTTTTGTTCTTTGTATTCAATTATATATATATATATATATATATATATATATATATATATATATATATATATATATTATATATATAGAGAGAGATCCCTATCATATAATCGAAATTTCAAAACTTCATAATTCATATGGGCAAGACCATATCATTGACATTTTGAAGCAATGAATATAAAAGAAAAAAAAATAAAAACAAAACTGTTTTTAATGTTTTTGCAGGGGGCAAGCACCTTCCAACCCCCATAACCCCTGCAAATTAAATATACCAACTCCGAGATTGAACTACAGTAAGGAAAATGGTAAAGTTCTTGATCCATGCTGTACCATGATCTCCATTCAAAATGGCCAACAAAACTTTGATCATATGGTTTTAACCATATGAATTTCAAAATTTTGAAACTTTGATCATGTGATAGGGATCAATATCTATCTATCTATATATATATATGTATATATATATATATATATATATATATATATATATATATATATATATATATATATATATATATATATATATATATATATATATATATATATATATATATATAGGTTCATAGGTTCATACTAGGCTATCTGCCCTGAGGCAATTATAAGCCTAGCCCGATTCTGTATGGCTTACGCCACCCCTTGATTTGAGTATACTGTGCCCTTTTTAAGGTTTAGTTTACTGTGCCTCTGTCTAATAGTGACACGGGAGTAATCCTTGGGACAAACCTACGATCCCCCATCCACCTATCGAGATTCTTCTTGAAGAGATTCAGTGAGGTGCTCTGCCTCACATGAACTGGAATTCTATTCCAGAGCGAAGGGAGCCTCTGGGTTATGAACCTGTCCCTCCAGCAAGTTCTATTTATTTCTGTGCTGAGGTTCAAGTCCCTCAAGCGTGTGGCTCTAAGGGATTTAGATTTAGTGAGGTGGAGCATGTCCATTAATTCTGGATTTGACATAGCTTTGTATGTCAGGCATAGATCACCTCAAAGTAGGCAGTATGCAACTGAGTAGAGCTGGAGTTTTTTTAACCGAGCAGCATATGGCATCTGTTTGAGACCCTTGATCCTCTTGGCGAGATACTTTTGGGGTCTTTCTAATTGCTGCAGGTGTCGGGTAAGGTACATCCCAAAAGGGGCATTGTATTCTATGATGGGCCTGATGAGGGATGAATAAAGGGGCACGATTACCTCTCTTGATCTAGATGTGAAACCCTTCGTGATGAGGTGGGCTATGTAGAAGGTCTTTCTAACCACTTTGGCAATGTGGTTTTCAAAGGAGAGATTGCTATCAACTTGGGTCCCCAGGTCCCTAATAACTTTCTCTGTACTTAATGGGTTTCCGCCTATGTGGTAATTTGTGGGCACATTGTTTTTGCCAAAGGGTATGACTATACATTTTTTGGCATTTAGCTTTAAACCATGGTGCTGGCACCAGTTATCTGTCTCCGTGAGACCTTTTTGAAGGATGTTTGTGTCAGCTGGAGAGTTGATTATGGCGCCCAGTTTGCAGTCGTCTGCGAACTTGGTGAGCCATAGTCCTCCCACGTTTGCCTGTACCTCGGAAAAGTATATACCGAACAAGAGTGGTCCCAGGACAGAACCCTGTGGGATGCCACTTGTGACCGGTTTCGAGTCTGACATGGCTCCAGCAACTCTCACTCTGTGGGTTCTGTCTTTGAGCCAGTTTGTGACCCATCTTGTGACATAGGGGTTTATATTTAAGATGGATGGCTTATCTATGATACCCAAGTGGGGTGTTGTGTCAAATGCCTTTGCAAGGTCCATATAGGCTGTGTGGACTACCTTCCCTTCATCTATGGCTTTGGTGACTGTTTCGAAGAAGTCAACCAGGTTCAAAAGGCAGGATCTGCCCTTGACAAAGCTGAACTGGGTAGGATCTAGTGTCTGTAAGTCCCCAATGTCTTTGTTTATGAGCTCCATGATGATCCTCTCCATAGCCTTGCAGACTAAGCTAGTCAGGCTTATGGGGCGATAGTTTCCAGGGTCCGTAGAGGCTCCACCTTTGTGGAGTGGGAGCACTGTTGCTGTACGCCATTCTGTGGGCACATATCCTGTAGTGAGGCTGAGATTGTATAGCTGTTTTATATATATATATATATATATATATATATATATATATATATATATGAGTCTACTTTTGTTTGTAGAAAGCTCATTATTTCGACAAACAAAAGTGCAACCCCATTTACATGAAAGTGCACTTTCGCAAATACCAATTCACTGAACCGGTAATATCAAAAAAAAAGAAACATTGCAGCACTGAAGCACCCTACAATGGGGATAAGGGAATATCCCTCTTTCCCCACTGTAGTGTGATTTTGGAGTTAGTATATACAAAGTAGCAGGGGTGTGGGGGGTGCAGGGGGGACTTTCCCCCCTGCAAACCTGCCTTTGCAGTGTTTTATTTTTTTTATGTTACCAGTTCGATGAACTGGTATTTGCAAAAGTGAACTTTTGTTTAAGTGCACTTTCCTGTAACTGGGATTGTACTTTTGTTTTTCAAAAGGACAAGCTTTCAACAAACAAAAGTAGACCTATATTATATCTATCTATATATATATATATATATATATATATATATATATATATATATATAGAGAGAGAGAGAGAGAGACATGATTACATATATATATATATATATATATATATATATATATATATATAGAGAGAGAGAGAGAGGAATATATATATGTGTGTGTGTGTGTGTGTGTGTGTGTGTGTGTGTGTGTGTGTGTATATATATATATATATATATACACACACACACACACACACACACACACACACACACACACGCACACGGGTCTACTTTTATATCCTGAAAAGCCACAATACCGAAGACCAGATGACCGAGATGAGAAGGGCGAAACTGACAATCATGAATCGCATAGGTATTCCCAGGGCAAGTGAATACCTGCCAAAACAACAGTAAATCACAGTGCACAAGCAAAACCCCACCTTGGTGGGGGGGGGGGCTACACCCCACACAACCCCGTAACTATATATACCAACCCTGGGATCTCACTACAGTGCAGAAAGGGCATAATTCCCCCCTTGGACAAGTGCTTAGTTGACTTGGAATACTTATGCAATTTGTGATTTTGAGTTTCGTCTTTCTCATCTCCATCTTCTGGTCTTTGGTATTGTGGCTTTTTGGGATATAGAAGTAGACGTGTGTGTGTGTGTGTGTGTGTGTGTGTGTGTGTGTGTGTGTGTGTGTGTGTGTGTGTGTGTGTGTGTGTGTGTGTGTGTGTGTGTGTGTGTGTGTGTGTGTGTGTGTGTGTGTGTGTGCATTACATGAATCTATTTTGACTCCTGGAAGCAACAAGCACCAAGAACAAAGTAATCCAGGAAATGTGTCTGAAATTCATAGTCAAACACCCTTCAAACCAACAGAAAAATAAACAAGGTTAAAACAATTATTTTTCAAGTGGCAAGCTCCCTGCACCCTCTACATCCTCTGCTACCTGTATATGCCAACACCAAGACTGCACTACAAAGGGGGAAAGGACAAATTCCCAGTCCCCACTATAGCCTGATCTCACACATAAAAAGACCATTTTCATCACTTTTGCCAGTCTTTTTATCGCTCAGAAAGGTGAATGTTCGAATGCATGGATTGCACCCAAATAGATAAATATTTAAAATGATATGATATTTCTGGTGGTTTAACATGTATAGCATGCATAATAATTAAGGCTGAGAATGGCACGTTACATATGCCTTTTCTTATGCTCTCTCCTTTTTCTGTTGCTAAGCAGACAGAGTCATGGTTCTTGTTTTACATTCCTCCCTATTCTGTATAAGATGTAAAACTTGTAGAATGACTTGTTCAAAACCAGTCCTGTCAACTTATACCCACATTATTTTCTATAAGTGAGTCCTCGTTATTATCAGAATGAGTTATTCTATAAGTAGGTTCAATTATATCACCAAGGATCCTGTCCAAGTTGCAATCAACTTTTAAAAGTTCTTTCGTACTACCAAAAAATATAATATATTTAAAGAGACAGATACATATAAAATACTCAGAAAATAATAACATATTCATCATGTCGAACACCCATTACTTTTAAGAATTAATTTTCATTATTTTGTAAAAATGTATATTAGCTGTAGTATTTCCAAATATGGCATGTGAGATACTTATAAAAGCAAAACTTTATTAATCAATAATAGCAGTTGTAATAATCAGGTTTGCTATTATTTGTGAAATCATGGTATGATTTAAAAATCGTACCACTTTCTAAGAATCTTAATTATTATCTGGTTATAATTTGTTTAACTGTTTGGGTGGTGGTTTGGTTGTTTGGTTGGTTGCTTGCTTGATTGGGATACAATCAAATCCATTTGAGACATCTTAGCAGAAAATGAAAAAAAATTAAAAAAAATGAAGTTTTGCTGGAGTAATCTGAAGATCTTTCTCACTCATTTTCTCTTGTTTTGTCTCTTTCTGTCTCCCTGTGTATGACTACTCTTGTAGAGTTGATTCTTAGTTCTTCTCATTTTATAAATGTGTAATTTCTTGAGATTCACACTCATATCTTACAGCAATTTGCATGATCTGACACCATCCTAGAATGAAGTCAATCCTGTTCTGCAGATACCTTCTGTTCCTCATAAGTAGCTGACCTTTCAATAAAGGTTCATAGGTTCATAGGTTCATAGGTTGGTACTAGGCTATCAGCCCTAGGGCCTATACAAGCCTAGCCATAACAATTCCCTGGCTATTTCTTCCCACATTATTTACTTTCCTGGACCCCTGTCTAGCAGGGCGACTGACATGATCTCTGGGGTGAATTTCCTTTCTCCCATCCAATTGTCAAGGTTCCTCTTGAAGAGGTCCAAAGAGGCACTCTGCTTGACATGTATGGGCAATCTATTCCAGAGTCTGGGGAGTCTCTGGGTCAGGAACCTATCCCTCCAGCATGTTTTGTTTATTGTGATGACAAGGTTTAGATCCCTGAGCGTGTAGCTCTGAGGGATTGGGATTTCTTTAAGTGTAGCATGTCCAACAGCTCTGGGTTTGACATGGCCTTGTATGTTAAGCAGAGATCGTCTCTGAGTAGACGATATGCGACAGAGTATAGCTGGAGTTTTTTAAGGCGGTCAGCGTAGGGCATCTGCTTTAGGCCTGTGATTCTTTTAGTGAGGTATTTCTGAGGCCTTTCCAGTTGATGCAGATGTCTTGAGAGGTACATACCAAATGGGGCGTTGTATTCTATAATGGGTCTAATGAGGGATGAGTACAGTGGGACAATGACCTCCTTCTTTCTGGATGAAAAGCCCTTTGTGATGAGGTGTGCCACATAGAAGGATTTCCTGACTGTTGTGGTGATGTGGTTATCGAAGGTGAGACCACTGTCCACCTGTGTCCCTAAGTCTCTTATCACACTTTCTGTGTTTAGTGTACTGCCACCTATATGGTAATTCATGGATACATGTTTTTTCCCAAAGGGATAACAATACATTTCTTGGCATTGAGCTTGAGCCCATGGCTCTGGCACCAAGCATCTGTTTCTGTAAGGCCCTTTTGTAGAGTATCCACATCATTTGGGGATTCAATAATGGCTCCCAGTTTGCAGTCATCTGCAAACTTTGTTAGCCAGAGTCCCTTAGTGTTGACCTGTACTTCAGAGAAGTAGATGCCAAACAAGAGGACTGAACCCTGAGGCACTCCACTTGTCACTTGTCTGGAGCTGGATTTGGAGTCGGCTACTTTTACAGTGTGGGTTCTATCAGTAAGCCATTTAGCAACCCATTGGGTGACATAGGGATTAATGCCCAACTTAGTAAGTTTATCTATGATTCCAGAGTGGGGATGGTGTCAAAGGCCTTGGCAAGGTCTAGATAGGCTGTGTGGACCACCTTACCCTTGTCCATGGCTCTGGAGACTGATTCAAAGAAGTCAATCAGGTTCAGGAGACAAGATCGGCCCTTCACAAACCCAAACTGGGTGGGGTCCAGTGTTTGAAGGTTGCCAATGTCTTTGTTTATAAGTTCCATGATAATACGCTCCATGGCCTTGCAGATAAGGCTTGTCAGACTGATGGGACAGTAGTTTCCGGAATCCAAGGTGGATCCCCCCTTGTGGATTGGGATAACTGTAGCTCTGCGCCACTCAGTGGGCATGAAACCTGAGGTGAGGCTATGATTAAACATGACACTTAGGTGAGGTGCCAGTTCATATTGTAGCTCATGTAGTACACAGCCCGGGATGTCATCTGGTCCCATGGATGCTGTATTCTTGGCTTTAGAGAGTGCGTTTTGTACCTGTGTGGCCGTTATTACTGGAATTTGGCAATCTTCCGGTATTGAGATGGGCCATTTAGGGGTGAGAGGGGTGAAGTTGGCACTGAATCGATCTGCCAGGATATTGGCAATATCCTTTGGATCAGTATATTTAATGCCATTCTGTTTTAGCTCAGAGCAGATCTGAGCATTGCCATTTAGATTCTTGACATAGTTATAGAATGCTTTGTGGTTGTCTTTGGAATCTTTGGCAATTTTATTTTCGTAACTAGCTTTGGAGGATTTTATGAGGCATCTCAGTTTCTTACTGAGGCTAGTAAGGGAGTTTTTTGCATCCTGGGATTTTCTTCTTTTCTGCAAAAGTTTCTTCCTTTTGTTGTAAAGTTTGTTTATGGCAGGGGACCGCCAGATTGGCTTCCTTTTTTTGGATGAGAGCATTTTGGTTCTATTTGGGATGGCACGATTCATGCATGAGTGGATGTGCTCGTACAGTGCCTTAGTGTAGGATTCAGCAGTTGAACTTTCAGTTCCCGTCTGCATGGGTGTTATGAAGTTTGTCACTTCTGACTTGAGTAGCATGAAGTTGGCTTTGGAGATCTATGAGTTACAACCACATTTGTCTTTAATAGAAACTTGCTTCTCTGAATGGCTTTTTATTGGATTTTGCAAGCTAATGCTTCTCCAGTTAATAGAGTAGTTAAATCTCATGGAATGTTTTTGTCATAGTAGACGTTTTGTCTTTTCCGACTACTGGTTAGTCTTACTTTCCATTTGGAATGGCCTTTGTGTGTACAAACACTGAAGATACTGGCAATTTAATCTTGTCTTTTTTGCATCAGCAGCTGAGAATGAGATATCTCAGCAGATTGTGCAGGAGTAATTAGAGACTCCAGCAAAGCTAAATAACAGTCTTGCTTTACTCTAACAGCACACTTTCTCATGACAGCCATTCCAGCCTGAATTGTTATTTCTACTTGGTCAATGGATTTTTGATATTATCACTCTGGTAAATACTTGCTTAAAATGCCATTCTTGTGAAAATGAATGAATTCTTGGCTCATGATCTGAAGACCATTATCTGAGACCAAGCATGCCCTGTCAAGAAAATATTACTCATCTGTGATAAGGACACTAAGCATTCCATGTCTAGATAATATTAATTGAATAACATTATCTCAGAATTAGTCAAAGCATGTCTCATTCTGATCATCTCTAGTTGCTTTGAATAGTGATCCAAATAAACCAGTTGATATGAGTCTATAAACAGAAAAAAAAGTCAGCAGCAAGTTGATTTGTATGTCGATTCACATTTCCTTTCACAGTATTTCTACGAAACATTATACAATTTCCTGACCAAAACATGATATTGTGTGCTCTGCTTTCCTTATATTGCACAATTCTGAGATGTTATTGATAGAGTAAATCCAGAATTTTGTCCAAGTAATTATTTGATACAATTATTCAGTCTGATGTTTAACAAAAGGCCTTGCACACAGGAATCATAGGAGGTCATGGCTACTGAATCTTGAGACCATTACTCTTTGCCAGTTCCCACCCACGGCAATACCTCCCCTATCATGGATGGCTAGGCTAGTCACATCTGGGGTAAATTTATGAATATTCATCCAATTATCCTGGTGTGATCTGAAGGAAGATAGGATGTTACACTGCTTTTTTCTGCAGGAGGAGTCTATTCCAGAGGTGAGAGAGATGCAGAGTAATGAATTTGGCTCTCTACCTTGTTTTATTGATCTGATGAATAATTCCCTGTTCTACTATTTGTGAAAATGTGTGATTTGTGAAGGTACAACAGATCTTGGACCACTGAGTAGATGATTGCTTGGAAGGTAGGGCATAGATCTCCTATCTGAGTTTTAGAAATTAATCTTATCATGGTGTGTGTAGTACACCTGAAACTGTATTGGTACTTTATTTTTTCCTTTGGTCATCCAAACATTACCATGTCTTTCTGCAGCTGCATTTCATCCATATCTCTGTGCATGTCCTGAGCTATTAAAACTGTTTTTTTTTTTTTCATATAAGTGGATAAAGAATACTAGATATGATTTCTAAATCTTGAATAAGAGGCTTCTTCTTTACGTTCATTTATATAAGGTTTTTTTAATACTCCTACAATATGCATCTCTTTTCCTTGTTTATTGAGTATTATAGTTTTATGGACTTAATGTCATCCTTTGGAGATATAATCATGGTTTATGTAATGGCTTTAAAAAATACACTATAGTGGCTTATAATCTGTGCCTACACTGCTTTGTCTTCTATACAAATGCTCATGGAACTTTTCAAAGACATACGCAACAGTTAAAAGTTCACTTTCAGTTTGAGCACACATTCTGTGTGTCATCCCTAATACTCTAAACCCATAGACACTTAACTATCCCTCTATAATGCTCCTATACCAGACTGACTGGAAACCGCTTGCTATTGAAATGGTTTTACACATAATAATAATAATGATAATAACTTGCTGATTTTGTAACCAGTGCTAATCCTTGTCTTTCTCAAGCTATTTTCTAAATGGTTTGGAACAAACGTGGATAAGAAATCTTAATAGTGCCTGTCTGTCTTTTGGCCATTTCTTTTAGACTACAGCTATTACATTTTCTTGATAAGATGTGTATCTTGTTGTAGGAAACGTGTTCCACACATTAGGTAGTGTTTAGATAAATTTGATCTTTGCTTTGATCATCTTGAGATTCTTTTATCTCCACCTTCAAGAAAACTTTTTGACATCTTGTTCTGTCTCAGACTGTTGTCAATCCAAACCCAAATATCACCAATGTTATTTATAACACTTTTCAAACCCTGAATGATCTATGCAACTGCTCTCCGGAAGACCTTAAAGACTAAAGAAATACCAAATGACATTTACAAAAATATGTATCTTCTTAATACCTTCCCAATACTGTGTTAAATGTATGCTGCTTTGAACTAAGTGCATCAACTTTGATTTGCTAGAAACCCTGATTAGACTTGAGAACTGAGAAATATTTAGCTTCTGGTATTACAGACACAACTTCATCATCAGTCTTTAAATGGATAGTACTCCTTAAATATATATTTTTAGATCTTGCGAATCTATACACAAAGTTTAATCTTGCCAAGTTTTAATACAGTAACTGTGCTGCTGACCCATACTCTGTTTGATTCACTATCACAACTATCTGCTCCACAAAATCCAGTTCTTTATTTAATATTTTCTTCAATGCAGTTGGAACTCTCCTTAATGGGTGCACAACTAATGAACTCTCTGGATTTTATTTAACACTATACTGATCCAGAATATATAAAAAAAAAACTTGTGAACAAATAGGCACAACTTTCACATATATAATTTTTGTCTCCTAACAAATTAACACTGAGACTGCATCTGCACGCTGTCTATTCTTAACCCTGACCAGATGTTCAAATGCAGCACTTAATGTGTTAGTTTGTTCTGTTTATAAACATAGCATAGCAGAATTTGTTCTTTTGGTATGAGCTTATGGTCTGAAAAAGTCAGTATTGGAGTTCTGAGCCCCTCTCTATGGTTTGCAAACCAAACTCTGAATGCAATTTTTTACCCTGTACAAAAGTATCAAGATTAAACTATTATGTCACAGCCTTTTCAATCTAGTGATTATTTTTTTTACAACATTGTTGTGCTTTTTTCTTTTCTATAGTCATAGTATCCACTACACACATATTTATGACATTCAAAAATAACATCTGCACTTTACCAGAGCCAGAAATTAAGTTATCTTTATTTCTGTTTGCGTTATTACTTGCAAAACATTTACCTGATCAGATTCTCACTATTTCTTCATGTAACACATTTTTAGAAATGACTCAGTAACTGACATAGCCGGCATGCTTTATCAATGGAGAAGCTTTGCTTCATTCCTGGAACCATATCGTGAGAAACATGTCATCTGTTCAACTGTGTCTCTATTTTCAAATGTGCAAATATTTTCTGAATTCTTATCATGATCTCATTGCTGTACAGTTTCTTCTGTTCTGTTTTATTATAGGTGCCAACAGCTTCCTTTAACTTTGTTTTAGTTATCTTTTTCTTGTCAAATTTAATCTTACACATACCCATTTCTTCCACAAGATGTATCATTTGTATACTTGTTATTTTATTTGCTCTGTACACAGTTTCTCTTATGACTTCATATATAGAGTGAATATCCTGCTAATGTAAAATAAAAAAACTGTGCATTATTTTATTGTAACACACGTTCTCATCATAAAGTATAACTTGCAATTCTGTATTTTGTTCTTGTGCCATGTATGAATAGTGTACTTGTTGGGAGATTGGGCCTTTCCTGAAAGGGGCCTTTGTGTCCAGATGGACTTCCCTGGTAACCAAATATAAAACAAATAAATAAATAAATACATTTGGAAGTTTACTTCTCTGTTGATCATGTTTTAAATCTATGGAAAATGCTACCTCTGGATCATACAGCAAAAACTATCAAATTCAAATTCTTCAGCTGTACATCTCAATTCAGTCATGGGAGAAGTTATCATTTCTTGTGACCATTCATTTCTGATAAAAAATAGAATGATGAATAAATGACATTTTCTTAATGTCATTGTTCTGCATCAATCTTCTGTAACAGTTAAACCCGCATTTTGTTCATCAATCCGTTAACTGTTATTGTATCATCTCCAGCTATGACAAAAAGTGGTTCCTTGTTTATCTTTTTTTTTTCCTGATGTGCCAAATGCAACACAGAAAAGATTAAATCTTTGTAGGCATTGCTGCCAATTTCCAGACATATTCCCCTAAAAACCAAAGACAGTAAGTGGAAAAATGACTGTTACAATGAAGAGTCCATTATTTTAATGTCTAGTAATGTTGCTTCTCTCATTTGAAGGCCCAGTTCTTGACAGTGTGTTATGATGTATAATGGAGCTTAAAGTGAGAAACATCTGGAATGTTGGTTTCATGTAGCTGCCCATTGTATTTGTTTATTCACTTTATTTTCAACTTTTGTAATTGATTTATCATGAATTCATTATCCCTTTTTCTCACTAAATCCACTTGGTGCACTGATGGCTTTGAAGCACTTGAAATACATTGTTTCACCTTTGGTGAAAAAATGGTAACATGGTCAGATCAAGCCTTAGTGCATCCTGTTACTGCAACAGCTTCAGAAGTCAAAGATGCACTCAGATCATGTAATCTGGGTCCCATCTCTAATACAAACACATCTGCACACAATGTGATGCATGAGGAATCATTGCTGGTGCCTATACTAGCAGACAAGAAGTATTCCAATAAAATCAAAGCTCAATTAAATGTCTCTACTTTCTTTACTGTCATGGCAGGGAACTGCTAAAAAGAAATGATACAATCCCTACTGCATCCACCAAACACAAAGCTCCAAATGCATGTGCAAACATTCCATTTTAAAGATAAATAAATAATATAGGCAACCATACTCTGCTTGTACCTTCATACAAAAGAACACAGCTGGTCTAGCCCACAGATCTGATGCAACCACTCAGTACTTCTATGAACAGCTGAAACCATCCAGCTAACCTTGTGTAACATGGCAGAAATAACTGTAGTAATATTATAAATAAATTACAGAAAATACTTTTGTAGCACCACAAACAAATGCTTGGCTTTTTTATACTATATAGTGCAAAACATTTCTCAATGACAGGAAAAAACTAAACCCAGTGCATAAAACAACTCACGAAAAATCTCGGCAAACTTAATCACATAGCTACAAAACAAACTAACTTGCTGTCAAGGACATGCAAAACTGAGAATGCTGCATATACTATTAATATAATACAATATAATATAATATAATATAATATAATATAATATAATATAATATAATATAATATAATATAATACAATATAATATAATATACAATATCCGCCTACAGAAATCCACAATAAGAACCAAAAACATCACAGCAGATGCTGAAAATAGCAGCACAGACTTTAAGAGCTTTCATCCACTTTAATTTAAGTGTTGGACTTCTATAGATAAGAAGAAGAAAGCTTTCATTCCGCCTTCATTTAAATAGTAAACCCTGATACCGCATCTAGAAGTAAAAGTACGAAATGACATAATAACAAAACACTTATACTCATGTAATTGTGTAACACAAAATTGTTACAAAAATGATATAAAGTCTATAAAATAAAAGGTACTTTTCCGTTATCGGGGCAACAGCTGTAATCACCATTTGGAATGTTAGGCCGCAGTCGCAATGATCACACTGCTGCCGCTGATGTGTATACAATACGCAAAGATTTAAAAGGCACCTTTACCGTTCAGTAATAGAACCAGCATTGCATTTGTGAAAACAGCACTGGGATCTGAAATGGTGATGCTATGTAGTTTTGTTTTCACAAAACACAGCAGCAGCTTCACTTGTTTTGTTTTGTTTTTTTTTGTTTTTTTCCAATGAATTGTTCTAAATAGCTTGGACTTGAACTGTTTCATCTGGAGAGTAAACGGTGTACATTTGTATGGTTAATGTAGACATTATGTGACAATGCAGAGGTAGAATTGATAACTTTTAAATTGTCTGCTTTAATAACAGCAGAAGTCATCCAACAAGCAGCAGGTGGTGTTTTTGGCAGATTTTACGTTTGGGATCTCTTCAGTACAAAAGGTGAAAGGAAGGGGCTGACCTTGCATAGCCTTGCATCTGACTTTCTATTGGTGCAGATGTGAACTCTTAATCCGCATGGCCTTTTTTTGTCATCTGGTTCTTAGGTTCTTAGTTCTAACCTAAGAACCTAAGAACCAGATGCGAACTCTTAATTCATATGGCCTTTTTTTGTCATTTATTTTTACAATTGTTGAACAGAAATGGAAGACCTTTGGACTAGGCGGGGAGGGGTGTTTTTCACTGAAATTGTTCTCTTTAACTGATTTGTGGTAATACCTGGCTTGAGTGTTGCACAGCTAACTAGGAAATTAGTAAACACCCTGAACTGAAAACAAACGTGTTAAATGGGCTTTTTCTATTTTGTAATGTTTTATTTTTTTGAGATTTAAGAGAAAGATCTGAGTTACACTGTGATGAAATCCATAGTACCTACATTTCAAAAAATGACTGACTGATCGTGATTTCCTTACTTTCAAAAAAAAAATATAAAACATTTTACCAGGGAAAAACAAGTACAATCAAACCCAGCAGAGATGTCGTGCCATGACTGTTGCCCCGTTAACTGAAAAGTACTAAATAAAATCATTTTAAAAACACAGTACATAATATCACAGTTCTAAGGAGAATCACCTTACTCCTAAATAAAATACATTTTAATTACTAATAAGCTGTTTATAGAAATTCTGTAATTTACCTCCAGGGGGCTTGTGTCATTTAAGTAAAATTTGCCAGTGAAGCCCATGCTTTTCTACATATATTTAAATGAAGGAGGAAGGGGAGCTTTTTTTTTTTGTTATCTGAAGAAGTCCAACAGGTAAATAAAATTGGACAAAAGCACTTATAATAAAGTTTGTGTTGCTATTCTCGGCATCTGCAGAGGAATATAATATAATATTACCTCATGAATAAACATGGAAAAAAATAATTATGTACCCACTACAAAGCAAACTAATCTAATATCATCAGACACAGTGATACAACAACAAAAAACTCTTTGTCACTTGTAACCTTCAGTAAGAAAAATAATTGCTTTCACTTTGAACACCAGAAGTTTTTTTTTCACCAGTTAGTGGAGTATGGTGAACAGAGAGTGTGCACTATCATGATAATACAAGTTGCAAATGCAAGTTCGTCAACCTGTTGGCATTGATATTCCCTAGCGAGGAGAATCATAAAATGTATGCCACACCCTAGCTCATTATTAATGTATGATGGGCTTGGCTTAGAATGAAACTGTTTCAACTGTTGTAGTCTGCACTCTCAAGTGCGATAGCCATTTTACTGTTTAATGTGTATAATATGTATAATAAATAATGTGTTTATATTTTCTAAACATGTTTGTCAGTAGTATTTCACATTCTTACTGGAAGCAGGAAGAGTTAAGTGCTACTGTATTCGGCATTCAAATTTTATACTAATTAGATGTCGATTTTTGACTGGATGTATCTACTTTTCAAGGACATTTATTTCTATTTTCAATGTTGAGAGGTATGTGGGTACAAGCCCTCTTTTCTGAGGAGACCCAGGGAGAAAAGCTCCAAACAAAGTACATATATTAAGTTTACAAATGGTTACAGTAAAAGAAAGGAATGCAAGTGTAATAAAAACATTACAAACAATTATCAGTTAATGGTTAGACGAGAAAAAGTGCATGTTACAGAAATGAGTAGACAGCTAGTAAACTGAATGAGAAAAGATACAAGATAAGTTGAATGTTAATGTAAGCTGAGTTAGTACAGTAAAGAAATCCCTCATTTGTATTATACATGTTACAGACATGGCTGAAGGTCTTAAATATTCAACAAGAGAGAAGAGTGTAAGATACGTGCAAGCAATCAATAGCAGATAAGTAGAACTACTACACTATAGGGTACAGTTTTAACACTGGCTTCTAGGTTTATGTACATCATTCATAGATGAGTGACTTGGCTATTGTATGAGTAGTTTGTAAGGTATAGATAAACAGTGGTAAGTAGATACAGAGCCCCTTCATTGTAAGATAGGAGAGCAGATTGCAAAGTACAGTAGTCTGGAAGCAAACAGATGCAGGGATATTGAGTTAAACTCAGAACAGAATAGTGAAGTAAGTTGGTTGAGATGTGTGAGAGAGAGATAAAATCTAACAAAGTGGGTAAGGGAAAAAGGGAAACAGTATGGGAGAGGTGGCTAGAAAGGGTTCCCAGGTAATCTGTGGGCAACCAGAAAAGGTTAGATAAATCATGTCAATAAGAATCGTCTCATAATGGTAGACACTTATGGCATTTGGAAGATGAGGTGTAATGAGTATTAAGGAGCTGAGGGATTATTGTGGGAGATATTGTGAACATGATCCTATTTCCATCAGATGGAGTTTAAGGTGTTGTTTAATAGTTAAGAGGTTGTGGGGTTGTTTTAGGGTAAGTGGGATGGAGTTTTAGATTTTGGATACATACAGCATTCACAGATTTTGTAACTAGTAACAGGTGTTTGCCTGTGGAGTGAAATGTTTTTTTGGTAGAATAGTAGTGAATTATATTGCCATTGCTACAGCATTTATCTGGCTTCTAGAGCAGGACGTGTGTAAGGACTAATTCAGAGAAGGTTAGGGTATGCTGCAGTTCAGTCCACTGAAGATATTTTAGAGCTAAGCAGTGCAGTATATTCTGTATGGAATATTAGCAGCAAATTATTACTTTTCTGTAGCATTGTTCAAGTAGGTGAGATAGTGCGGCTTGCAAATGTATAAAAAAAAATTGAGCAATGTAGAAAAGAATTGGGGATAGGTAACGTTTTACAATATTTGTCATTTGTAAGTAGCAGCTTTATCCTATGGTCAACATCATGTTTATGTTTTTTTTATGTTTGCTTTGCTACTTGTTTTATATGAAACTCAGATTTCATATTTTCATCAGTTATGATCCCTAGACATTTTATATGGTTACTTACTCAATTTTGGTACAGATAGGAGAGGTTATGTTAAAGAGATTCTTCTGGTAAGAGGAATGCTTGGGGTAGATAGGACTAATTTAGATTTTTGGGGTCCAGCAACATTTGTGAATAATGGAGCCAATTATTAATATATAGTATAGGATTACTGGGTTCTCTTTTGCAGCTTTTCCAGATTATTGGCAGGGCAGATTACAGTGGAGTCATCTGCATATTGGATGGTGGTAGCATATTACTTGCAGTGTAAAGGTCATTTAAAAATGTGGAAAAGGAGAGGGCTCAGAACAGACCCCTAGGAGACACTCACTGCTACAGTTAAAAAGGAAGGAGGTGTATGTTTTCAGTTTCACAGCCTATTGTCTGCTAGTGAGATATCTGTTAAACCAGCAGAGAGCTGATGGCATTAGTCCTAATGAAGAGAGAGTCTATTTAACAGAAGCTGGTGGGATAATGTATTGAAGGCCTTCAATAGGTCAAAGAATACTGCAGCTATAAAGTTGCTTTCATTTCTGCTTTAACTGATGCAGGTGGTAAAGGAAAGAAGGGCTGACATTCAACTGCAATGTGGACAAAATCCGTGCAGGGTAAGAGATATAACATTGTCAGAGAGAAAGTTAAGTAGCTGGGTTTGGTTAGATTTTGCCAGTACTTTAAAAAGAGGTGACATAATAAAAATAGGCCAGTAATTGAAGAGATGTTTGGAATTCCCAGCTTTATGCAGAGGTAATGTGTAATCGTTTGTCCCAAAGCTCTGAGACATGGCTTTACTTGATTGAACAACTGGTTAGTAAGGAGGCAGGGTAGATCACTGCATCAGCTGCATGCTTGATGCATTTTGTTGGCAGGTTGTCCAGGGCAAAAGTAGTGAGTTTTAGCTGGAGAAAAAGTCTTTTCATAGTGAAGGTGGGTATAGGTTAGAAACGTATTTTATTGGTGTGTTTAACAAGTACAGGGGAATGGAGGTAAGTTAGAGACTGTGTTTTTAGTAGAAGAGTTATAGTATTGATGAGATCTGAGTTGGATTGGTGGAAGATCTCAGGGTTGAACTGAAAAGAGGTTTGTAAGTTTGTGTAATGCATTATTTTGTCAATTTTGATTTTAATTTTACTTGAGTTTTTCAAATGTTTATATTTAAGTAGGTTAGCTTCAGTTTTGTTCTGTTTCCACTTGTACCAAGCCCTGTCTCAATAGCCACGCAACTGGAACAAATGTTATTCTTTTTGTCCTGACAGCAGCCAGCTCCTTTAGAAAATTTAGAAAAAATGTGTTGAATAAGAATATCACTTTATACAATTGGAAGGTGCGTAAAGAGAAATAGACTGACAGATTTTAGATTGGAGATTAGCATATCTTTGCAAGGTGGACAGATTACAAATATGATTGTACTAACATATCATGTGGGTAGTGATTTGGTCTCTTTTAGTGAAAGTCAGGTGGTGGTCACTTAATGGGTCAGGGAGTGAGCCTTTGGAAGTAATATTGCTTGGTATGCTGATCAGGATTCAGTGTAATGTCGATTTTCTACTAGTTATGTTTTTTGTATCTGCCTGCTATAGAGATTAATTGATAGAAGCCACAGAGGTTGATGACAATGTGTGTGGATTCCTTTGATATAGTTTACCAATCAATAATGAGTATTATGGTTTCCTTCAGGATGGTAGTTGAGAGCCAATAAAATAATTCTTTGCCTGTATCAATACTATTAACTAGGCATGTAAATTCCTTCTAGGTTTATGTCTTGCATTTATTAATTTTTAATGTAGATACGAATATTTCATTATTTTTAATTCTAGGGGATTTAATAGGATGGACAGAAGTTGTTGCCATTCCACCTATCCTACCTTTATTTCTGTCTGATGTGATGATACTCTCTCCAGGTGGGAACATTTCCTCTTCTTTTATATCTTGTATCAACCATGTTTCTGCAATTAGGATGACATCTGGGGATTGCTGGTATATGTATGCATGGACTTCAGCTAATTTATTGCCAATGTTTGTTAAGTTAACATTAATCAAAAGCAACGACAGATTTTTGTAGCAGTGGAAATAATGTTAGTAGTAAGAGCTTTTGGAGGAGCAGGAATGTGTATTGGATGATGCAATGAACTTGAATCTGGATGGACATCTTTGCAAAGGTTGATGGTCAGACGATAAAATAGGTGGGTATAGAGACATGTTTGTTTAAATTTAAATTCAGGGCATAGTTTAGCAGGTAGGGGGTCAAGTGAATACTGGGCAAGTCTTATCCTGAAGAAGTTAATAATAGCCTGAGGGAATACATTGGCATTTATTGAGAAATTATGGGAAGACATGTTTGAAGACACTGTATGTGAAGTAGGAGATGGCAGATTATAGTGTATGGTTGTGGAAAGACATTATATGTGCAAGCAATGACCGAGTTAGTACTGATATTGATTGTATTACTATATTACTAACATGATTAGTGGAGATAAACTGCTGTTGAAGTTAAGATTTAGGGGTGTAGATGGTAGTAGCAGGAAGCTATGGGTGAAACAGATGGTGGTGGGAGAGTTAAGGTTTGTAGGGTGTGAAGAGGGAGATCAAAAAACTTCTTCTGGCTTTATTTGAGCAAGTAGGATGAGCCAAGTATATTTTTATCATAGGAGCGGCTGCGCATAGAAGTGGATTCAGGGAGTTTATTTTATAAGTGATGATATGTGTGTGTTGGCTGAGGGATAAACCAGGAACAGCTGTCAAGACAGTGAGAGGCAAGCAGTGTTTGTATGTGCACTTCATACAGCTTTCCACAAGGTAGGAAATTACTTACTATTTATCTGTTATGCTTTCGGTGCTAATATTTTATGTAAATGGAACAGTGGTCTAACAAATGCTTTGAAAGCAAAAGGTTTGTCCTGTTCCTTCAGTATGCAGTTACCTGTATTGTAGTTATAAATAAAGAAAATCCTGCAAAATATTATAAACCTACATGTGAGTTTTGGTCAGTAAGTTTCAGTTTACTGCTGACAACCTGAGTGCAGGACTGCTTGCAGAGGGTTTGGGGAACAGACTAAAATTTGGCAACAAAGAAAGTGTAAAAAAAAAGACTGAGAGAGAAAACAACCAGTAGATATTAATCGAGGGCGTTTGGTTTTGGAGCAGGACAGGGCTCTCATTATTAAAAAAAACTGACAATAACATCGAGAACAGCAATTCACTAATATTCATATGTAAATAATGTAGCAGCTGTTTACAGTATCACAATGGCACAGTCCAGGGCCTCTGCTGAAATTATATCTGTGCAGCTGTGGATATATGTATGTGCTTACGTTCTTATTGTGAAAGTGCTTGGGTGTGTCAGTGTTTCTCGCTGCTTGAAATGATATGTATCTGGTATATGAGGGGAGATCATGGATGCAGAGCGTATGCCAACATTAGAAGTGTGTATGTCTGTCCGTGTATATCTCTGTATCTGTATGTCTTTGTGTGTGGAGTCACTAGGTTACTGAAAGAATGTGTGAATTGTTAGTGTAACAGCATGCACTTGAGTGCTTATTCTGAGAGTATGTCCAACATGATATGAATCTGGTGCAGATGGGGTGATCATGAATGCAAAGTGTGCCTGTATATCTGTCTGTGTCTCTGTGTCTAATACTAACTCCATTAAAGTAATATCTATATCTAATATGATATTAGAAGTTTATATACTTCAGTTAATCAAGAAAAAGGCCTCGGATTTATGAGGGAATACCTCACTGGTCACACGGATTTTTCTGGTGAGACAGTGAATACTATCTGTACTTTAATGGAGTTAGTATTGGACAATAATTATTTTAGATTTATCAAGGCATTGTACAAACAATTGTCAGGTGTAGCTATGGGGGCAAGAGTTGCCCCAGCTTTTGCCAATATAGTTATGGCAAACTGGGAGCATAAATTTCTCAAGTCACATCCCAGTTTTAGTAAGGTAGAATTATATTACAGATACATCGATGACCTGTTTTTTTCTGTGGTCTGGAGACCATTCAGAGTTTGTTGAATTGGTTACAGATTTAAATGACACCACCGATTTTTTATTTTTTAAAATAGGTGGGTTTGGTGTAGATATTCATTTTTTAGATTTGGCTTTAAGTATAGACCATCACACTAAACAATTTAGAAGTAAAATATTCAGGAAGTCATGCTTTGCCAATCAATATCTACACAGGGACAGTTTGCACCCTGTCAATATGAGGAAGGGAGTCATCAAGGGGCAGATGATCAGATTGAGTAGATTAACTTCAGAAGAGAAAGTATTCTTTGAAGAATTATCTCTTTTAAGATCATTATTTATTAATAGAGGTTATGAAATAGGATGGTTACAGACCATTGAAAACAAGGTTATAAACCTTAGAGATGGGGTAGCTAAACCAATTTTGGCTTCAAGAGATTTGGTGGTAGGACCCCCAGATATTGTTAGGAAAAATCGCGATCAAAACATACAAGATTTTCAAACTGCCTTTCCTTTTCCTATTGTAAACAAAATGTGGTATATAAAAGAGATTATTGAAAATAATTGAAGAATTATTCTTGGAAATAAAGAGTTGACCTCCATTGTGGGTTTAGTACCAACATTTACGTTCAAGAAAGTTACTAACATAAAGTTGATGTTAGAATCAAAGAAAGAAGTGGACAAAGAAAATACATGGATTTGTTCCATTAAGAAATGAAGTTTTGCTTGTATGAACTGCAAACAATGCAGGTTCATCAGCAATTCATCCTTTATTATTATGGAACATTTGGAACAGATTTTTTGGGCTAAAAAATATTTTAATTGCAATAGTGAATGTGTGATTTATTTAGCTACTTGTGTAACATGTAAAAATTATTATATTGGGAAGACCAAAAGAACTTTAAAACGTAGAATATACGAGCACACTCTGGCAATTAAGAAAAAAGATAAAAATAATTCACTGTCTAGGCATGCACTTTCTTGTATTACATTCAAAAAGTTTGAATTTTTTGTTTTAGATAGTGTAGAAAAAGGAGTATTTGTTGGCGATATAAACAACAAATTAGAATGTAAAGAGGCTTTTTGGCAGCTCTTATTTGGGGCAGATGTATCACCAGGCCTGAATGAAGTCATTAATATAAAATGTTTTTTAATGTATAGATAAATTAGTATGGAGTTTACAATACACTTCATGCAAAGTTTTACATTTTACATGTATATATAATGTTTTGATATGATTTTTACGATTTTGTAGAGTATAGTATTCAATAATTGTTGTTACATCATTTCCTGTAATGATTGATAAAAGGAAGGGGTAGGTTGATGTTTGTTTTTTCTGATGAAGTTCACATTATTAAAGTGAATGAAAGCACTAAGTTGATCTAGTCAGAGAGTGGTCGTTGATTTTGTTTCGTACAGGGTTTTTTTTTTTTTGTTTTTTTGTTTCGAGTTCTTACTAGTGATTTCAAAAGAAATTTAAACAGGGCGATTAATGCAGCTTCAGGTTAACGAAAAAGGTCTTGCATCAAAATAATATGAAATATGACAATGCAATGCATAGCATTATTAAATGATAGTAATCCCCAGTGATATACTAGAAAATGAAACATTTTCTGAGGAACAGTGCAAAATTTGGGTCAAAATCAGTGATGCTCTGCAAAATCAAGAACACCTGAGTGGTATGATGTAACATATTTAAATTTAAAAGAGAAGCAATTTAAATACACAGACTATTACGAGGGACATGTGGACTGGATAATATTACAGAAAATTACTAAAAACACCTTTCTTTCTTGTCAAACAAACTGAAAGTATTACTGGAAACTTTACATAATACATGGATGGAGGCACTGCATTGGAATTTACTTGCTAAGTGCTTTTTTGTTATTGTTGTCACAAACTGGTTTAAATGTATTTCAAGTATTAGAAGGAGTGTGTTGTTTCCTCTCTTCTTCATGTGTTTCATTTTTCTCCAAGTTTGGTGTGCCTTTAAGCAGTTTCATTTTTTGGTGTTTAATATGTATGCTTTAATCAATAAAGATGTAAAAAAAGCCTTTATTTAGCTGTTTTCAGTCAATTCAAAATGGCCTTGGCGAAAGAATGCTTCCTCACCCTACTGATTTCATCAAGGCCGCTATAATAAGGAAGTACCATTTTATGAATAAAGTGCTTGCATCAGCACTTTGTGTGTGGTGTAAGTTAAGAAGTGAGCACTCCTGGAACCACACACTTCAGCAACTCAAGTAAATCCTTGTAGTAAATGGCCGCAAAATACTTTGGGAGCAGTAAAAACACTTTTTATTAAACCAAAATCACAAATAGATAAGTGCTTCCGTCAAGAACCTTCTCACGAGGGGTGTGTGGCTAGGATGTAGACTGGTTGGCAGCATCTTTTCTCAGCTCTGCACTCAAAAGATATTTCTGACAGGAATTTTTAAAAACTAGATATTGTAGACAAACCTATTTTGTTGAATTACTTCTACTAATATCACTAGAAGTCTACAGTGCAAAAAATTTGGCTTTAAACATTATTTTTCCTGTCAAAAACAAGAAGGAAGGTATCTGAATCTACTGAAAATGAGCTTTTCTAAGCATACCACACAGGACCAGATGATGAAAAAGGAGATACAGTCTTTATTAAATGCTATACAAGACTTGTCAGTGAAATCTGACAAAATGAATACCAAACTGGACACTTTTGAGGAGAGATCTACAAAACAAATACAGCAACTACAAGAAATAATGACGCAACAGAAGTCTCAAATAGCTGACATAGAGAGATCCTTAAATGATACTGAGGGCAGACTCTCAGAACAAGATCTTCAGCTACATTTTTATCACAACAAAATGCTTCATTACAAAATAAAATAGAGGATCTAGAGAACAGGTCCAGATGAAATAACCTTCATCTATGGGCTACCAGAGAAAACAGAGGGAGATAACATGGTGACTTTCCTTACTACCTGGTTACCAGAAGTTTTAAAATTGCCTGAAGCTCTTTCTTATGGAATTGAAAGAGCCCACAGATCCTTAAGAGCTGCTTCATCAACCATCAAATCAAGAAATCACCCGAGATCAATAATAGTAATTTTTTTTTTCATCACAGGACAAGGAACTTATTTTAAAAATAGCATGGTCAACTTCTCCAGTTAAATACAAAGACAACATAATCAGATTTGATAATGATTATTCTGCTGGAGTTATAACTGCAAGAAAAGAATGTCTCCCTCTGATAAAGGAATTTTAAAAAAGACAACTTAAAGTCCACTTGCTGTTCCCTGCAAGAATAAAAATATTTTTTTACTGAAGGTCCTAAAACTTTTGACTCTCTGCAAGCAAAAGTTTCTTATCTTTCAACTAATAAAACCTTGGATAATGTGGAAGAAATGGATTTCTCCCAATTTGGGGTTAAGCGTCACTTAGAAAAAAATGAATGGAGCACTGCTGACAAGAAGAAGACGAAACGATAAAAGACATATGAAAAACACAAACATTATTGTCTTCTATTTGCTCTGTAAGGCAAAAAAGTCCTTTGAAAGCATTCATGCTTTACACTTGTCAGTCTTTGAAACAATATAAATACAAGATAAGCAGGACATTTTATAACTAAAGGAAACAACCTTAAAGAAAGCAAGGTAACATATCTTTCTCTATTACAGTGCAAATACTTACAGTCATGATTTTTCTAACTCTAAATGATGTTTAGATAGTTCATTTATAAATTACCTGCCTTTTACTGCTAGTATAGAATATGATGTATTTACACTGACATATTAATGTGGTGTGTTTAAATGAGCATGATTCCTTTTTATATTATTTACTAAGCTGCATGAAATATCTAAACTGATGTATTTAATACACATAATAATATATAAAAACTGATAGTAATAACTGTCAAAAAGTGCCTTGAAAAGTAATTATCTATTCTTTGATGCTAAAAGTGCCTTTTTGACTAACAAACAACTGTTTGGCTTGTATATCTGCCCTTAATGTTAAGAAAACTAATAGAAGTTTAATGAGCTGGTGTTCAGTTTAAAAAAAGCCCTAAAAACTTCACTTACTTTGTTTTTGTCTTCCCGCCATGGTCACAAGCTGGGAACTCTTATTTTACCACCCCTGAATGAAGGTTCTTCAGTTAGAATCCATTACAGTGTGTTAAACCTTCTAACAGCACAAAATGAAAGTAAACAGTCATGAGTGATGTCAGCACTAAAACAAGACAGTATCGGTGTGGTGTCAGCTCCTAAGCTACTTAAAGTAACCAGCACACTATTTATGAGATGGCAAAGTGCTTTTACAGTTTTAACAAATATTAAAAGTACACTGAAGTACCTAATGAATTTAAAAGGTATCAACACATACATGACATTTTATTATATTGTAATATTTGTTATTCATTTTGAATTGTACACATAAACAGCACACAAAGCTTAAAAAGAAGTATATCACTTGGAAGAAACTGTATGAATAGTTAACACATACAGACTTTACTATAATCTTTTCTGATAAGATCACCCACGTAAATTACTATAATTCAACTTAATTTTATAAAAATTTAATATATTTAAGTCCTTGACTGGAACTATATAACATATTTGTAAACACACTGCAGCTAGTGTACTCAACCTTAAAGATAGTAAGTCAATTAAGGTTCATGAATGTAGCTATGTGTTATTAGGCATTTTAAGGGTAAAAAGGAGTTGCTGTTTAATTATTAAGATACTCTGTAAATATTAAATTGTTCAAGTAGCACAATCATTAAGCAGTAATGAGCAAGAAAAAATCTTAGACTTGCTTATGATATTGTTTTTTATATATATATATATATATATATATATATATATATATATAGGAAAGAACTGCTGAATTATAAGTATGCTTTTATTAAAGGCAAGTTATATTAATATTGAATATCCTCACTGAAAATGAATGGTTGTGTAGAGACACAGTAACTCCCATTATATAACCAAGGCTAAAGAGATTGTCTTGTATGTCTAAATTGATCAGCCTTGAACCTTAGATTGCAAACAGACATGCAACATACTTTTACTTATAATACTGAATATATATTATATAACATCACAAACGCTAAAGCCATTGTCAGCTACATCTCATATCAATCAGCATTAAAATATGATTTGAATAGCATAGGCATTTACTAACATATTGCTGTTGGTACCTGATATGCATATAAGTAACAGGTCTAATTTCTGTCTATGAAAGTAAATACCAGGCTGTGTGCATTTGTTAATTATGAAACAAGAGCGTGCTATCTATTCTTTTAATATCCTATAGGTATGTACTTGTTAGAGACACACACATGCTGCAAAGCTGTTAGTTATTGCATATTCATTAGTATATTTCTGACTGCAGTGTTATAAATATATGGTGTGGACCACTTGAGTTGAGAATATGTCTCTATATTGGGCATGTTCTCTGTTTGAATGTTGTATATTATCTATAATATGATATGGAGTACCCTCACTAAATTCAAAGAAGCCACAATAGAAACAAATATTTATTAAAATGGAGAATAGAAGGATGAAGAGAAAAATGAAGGAAAATGGTTGATGGTCATATAAGGTTATCTTTTCCTGTGTATGTAGAGGAGTTGACTGTAATAAGTACCAAACAATTGTGTTATAGCATATTTAAAGCCTACTTTGCTTCTCATATTTTCCAACCTTACAGTTATAATGCTGCAGATAAATCCTGTAATATCATAAGGAGTATGAGTTGCTATTTGACATATGACATATGTGGTACACTAGCGATGAAATATGCCAGTGGTACTAATAAATACATAGGAATTGCTAAGAAATATAGTCTTAAACTATATAATACCAATGCCAAAAACAAATTAGTAGCATCCATACCACTAAAATATGACTTTTTGAATTAAAAGAAAACTATAAGATTACTGATAAATGGCAATACAAATGTAACATTATATTCATTGTTACAGATACTTTCTGATTTAATCAACTTGTGGCATGGTTAACTGATGCATATAATGCTTAACATTTTTTTTTTTATGTATGTATGCATATATGTGTGTATGTGTGTATATATATATATATATATATATATATATATATATATATATATATATGTGTGTGTATGTGTATGTATGTATATGTATGTATATGTATATATATATATATATATATATATATATATATATATATATATATATATATATATATAGGTAGACCATTACAATAAATTTGATAACTATGAATGCCACTCACACTATAAGGGAGATAGACAGCAAGCATATTATTTTTAAGATGCAAAACCATTATTGCTACACAAAAGATATATTAAAATAAAAGATTTTCCTTTACAATTTAAACAAAACCAAATAGTTAAGTATTAAATCTATGTATAGTTGTGTTGCCTTAGTGTTTTATAAAATATTAAAAATAGATAAAGACTGTATTTAAGTAATCTGTAAAGACAGATACATGTATACTTAAAAGATATATAAGATACTTTTCATTATAAAACTACCATATGGCGGGGCGGGGGAGGATGCTGAAATGCAGACTTAGAGAGATCGCTTGAATGATTAGATCATTCAAGGATGAGATGTTCTTTTTCAGGGAGGGGTGTGGTGGTTGTTTATCTTATATTGTTCTCAGTTATGATCTTGTAATTTACTTTTATTGGGTATCTATAATCTATTGTAATACTGTTGGAAGAAGAAAGAACAAGTCATTCTCTTCATGTACACGCATCTACACATTGTTACAGTATATGAATATGGATAAAAGCAAAGCTAATATAAATCCAATTGCAAAATGTATATCTCTTAATGTAAATGGTTTAAATAATAGCTGCAAAAGGGAAGTCTTTATAGATATTTAAAGCTATGTGAAGCGAACTAGTATTTTACAGGAAACACACCTTACACAGGAAGACATAAATAAAATAAACAATAAAAATTATACAATACTAGTAAGTTCCACCTATAATCAGAAGCGAAGGGGAGTAGCAATTTTGTGGAAAAACACTACTTTAATGCCAAAAATCATAAACACGTTCCATGACAACTCAGGAATGTTTTGTCTAGTGACAATATCTATCAATGAAATGATATATACATTAGTGAATATTTATTGGATACCAGGACTAGGTATTAGAGTGGCCAAACAACACTTAGAAGACATTGTACAATATACCAAAGGCAATTTAATCATAACTGGAGATTTCAATTGCATTATAAAAGAAACTGACACATATACTAAAACTACACATAAGAGATCACCTTTAACAAAGTTGTTATCTGAGTTTGTTGAAACTTTTAATATAGTTGACATAAATGAGTATGCTATCCCAGATTCACTATTCTTTACACATTTTTCCCATAGACATAATACATACTCTAGAATAGATAGAGTGTACATAACAAAGGATTTAACCTCTAAATTAAATAAAGTCAAGACAATTTCATGTCCATTTTCGGACCATAACACCATAACGTTTGAGATAGACTTATGTTTCAAGAGAAGGATATCAGTAACAAGAATACCATCTTGCATAACAAATCTCAAAGATTTTAAGGAATTTTATATTAAAGAGACACAAACATTCCTAGATATCAATCTTACAAAAGATGTATCTGAAATATATATATGGGATGCATTGAAAGCATACCTATATGGAAGAGCGGTGGGATGGTATAAAAATAAACAAAAACAGTGGAATAAGGAATTGATGGAATTACAGTCAAAAGTAGATAATTTAAAGCTTGATATTCAAAATGGAAACACCAACTTAATAAAAGAACTAGAAGATACTAATAAAAAATACTCAGAGACGCTACACCACAAAAGACAATGATCAACTTAGAAAAAATTAAACTATGTTACTATTCAATGAACCCTAAAAACCAACGAAGAATAGCAAATAGGACTAAAAAGATTATTAAAACAAATCAAATCAAGGAAATACATAATATAGAAACCAAAAAGAAAGTATCTGATTTAGAAGGAATACTAAAAGCTTTTAGGCTATTTTTTCATAAACTTAATAATCAAAATAAGAAAACAGAAACACATTCAGTATTGAAAGCTTTTCTCAAAAACAATGTTAAAGTTAGGTTATTAGAGGAGCAGGTACAACTGATAGATAAACAAATAACAATGACAGAACTTAAAGCTGAAGTAAATAAGCTAAAAGTAAACAAAGCTCCAGGTATAGATAATATCACCCCAGAAATGTTTAAATTACTATCAAATGAGGCTTTGCTGTTGTTATTGAATGTTTTTACATCAGTTAAAAATGGTAAAGACATTCCTCCTTCTTGGAAGTACACATTAATATCACCAATTCTGAAACAAAATAAAGATCCCAGTGAATGTTCATCATACAGACCCATTTCGCTTCTTAATATAGATTATAAAATTTTTATGGCAATACATGCTGCTCGAATAAAACAATTACTACCACTTTTGATAGAGGAGGATCAAACAGGTTTTATAAAAGATAGGAACACTTATGACAACATTAAAATAATTCTTTCCTTAATTGATTATATAAATGTCACAAAAAACAAAATGAATGTTATTAGCTTAGACATAAATAGCGCATTTGATTCAGTGAACTGGGATTATCTGTGGTTAGTTTTAGAAGAATATGGCTTCTCAAACAACTTCACTTTGTTAATAAAATCATTATATGAAAAATCATTGGCTTATATAAAACTGGGATCTTGTCTGTCTAAATCTATTAAAATAACTAAGGGCACAAAACAAGGCTGCCCTCTTTCTCCGTTATTGTTTGAGCTAGTCATTGAACCCTTAGCAAATAATATACGTATGGATACAAATATTGAAGGAATACAACTAGACAACAGCCTAGAGCTTAAAATTCAACTTTTTGCTGATGATATTTTAATTACCTTAAAAAATAATAATAGCAGTTTAAAAGCATTGTGGGACTCAATTCAAAACTTTCAAAACTTTTCAAGTCTTAAATTTAATGAGAACAAAACAAATGTATTGCTTATAAATACTAATAAAAAAGATATAAATAAAAAATACCATAAATATATCTCTACCGATAATATAATTAAATACTTGGGAATTATAATAACTAACAACCTAGATACTACAATTGAAACAAATTATAAAGAGACCTTAAATAATATTAAAAATCTAATACAAAGATGGAATAAATTATTCTTTTCAATGGAAGAAAGGCTTTATATAATTAAAATGATCATATTTCCAAAAATGCTTTATGTCATACAAGCTTGTTCTTTGCCACCAGCTAAATCACACCTAAAACAATTAAATGATTTAATGGTAAGATTCCTATGGTATCCAAAAACAACAAGGATAGCTATGAAGTACCATCTAGATGATTGGGATATAGGTGGCATAGGTTTACCAGACATAGAAATATATTTGCATTCATCCATTATTAAAACAATATCATTATGGCTAAATACAAAATATACATCAAAATGGAAGCTAGTTCATGAGAGAATCTGGTTAAAATCAGGATTTGTAGTAGCAAATAAGTATACAGATTTCATACCAAACAATTTTCTATGGCTGATGAAGGAATATATGATGATACATAAGAATAAAAATATAAGTTCCAAATACATTACTTATACATTAAAATTTTCCAAAATCTTATTAATAGCAATCCTGATATTAAAGCATGGTCATTTCTTTTATATCCAGTAGCGCATACACAAGGTAATATAATAACATTTAATATGGAAGTAGTCAACATGCTTAAAGAAAAGGGATTAATATATTGGCATCAATTGCTAAACTCTGGAAAACCTCTGACAATAGACTAGATTAAACAGAAATTAAATATGGAAGATAGTTCGTGGTTACATGTACAAGAATTAAGACAGTATATATCAAGCAAACAAGAAACAATGCAACCATCAATAAGACAAAATGTTCCTAACCTTATAGAACATATAATATTACTAACGAATCAACCCATTACTGGAAAGGGATACTTATCATCTATTTATAAAACAAACAAAACAATAAAAATGCATAATAATGACAAAATATGGAATTATTGTAGATCAGTTAATGGACATGTGCCAAATGACAGAGATAAAAAACTAATTCTTCTCTCTCCAAAGCAGACATCACTTTCATTACATTGGAGACTTTTTACATGGCAATTCATACACAGATCTTATGTAACCCCTCATAAAATGGAACTTATGTTTAAGAAAAATATTGGCTGCTGGAGATGTGATTTATCAATAAAAGCAGACTGGCAACATATGTTCTACGAATGCCATTTGATTAAACCATATTGGGATAAAATAAATTATTTTCTGCAAATGGTATTCAATGATAAATTCCAGATTTCCAAATCTATTATTTTGTTTAATGCACTTGTACCCGACTGTGTGCCAAGAACAAAGTATGTAATCTTATGGACTCTCCTAGCTATTGCAAGGAAGAACATTACATCAAACTGGAAATCCAAAGCTTCTCCAACTTTTAAGCAATTCATGAATATGGTGTCAGCAGTATCACAATTGGAAATGAACACTATTCAAGGAAGAACTGAAAGAACTACATCATTATACGTAGCATGGCAAAAAGTAACTGAAATACTGGAGAATAATGACTGCAGCAGATTATAATCAGGAAACAATTGTATAGAAAGTCAATTATATGTCAACATTAGACACCATTGTAAATACTTTATTTTGGTTTTAATGTTTGATATCTGTTTAGAGGTTTTAGCCGACCTTTTTAAATAATTTGTAAATACTTCATTGTCATAAATAACCTGCATTCATGTTTTCTTGTTTTTGGAAATGAATAAAAATATTAAAAAAAAAAAAAAAAAAAAAAAGAACCTTCTCACCTTCATCAGATAAGATCAAATCCAGGAAACACTCTTAAGTACATCCTGCAAAAGTATTAATTAAGTAATAAACCAATCCCATCACACTGACAAAAAAGGACCTCCCTGAACTCAAATATTCATGAAATACAATCATAAAAATATTCTTAAAAAGACACTCTTTAAACCAGCATGTAAATGACAATAACAAGTGCAAAGATGCTGAAGATAAATATAAATACAAATATACACACATAATGTATAAAATCTATAAAATTGTGTTTATATAAAAAATGAAAGTATATATAAAAAATGTGTATAAATATTTTTTATATTTTTTATTTTTTATATATTTTACCTTTCCATTGCTTTTAGTTTTAACAGGCAAGCAATGGAGTGTGAATCATTTAATCCTGGCCATTGCCCCACATTTAGGCAGACCTGTCAAATTAATTCTTTCTTTTCCAAAAGCACCTTCCATGGGCCACCTCTTTTATCCAAGTCAACAGTGTCCACAATGAAAAATTTGAAAGAGTGGTCTGATTTTTCTGTGCAGTGTTTACTCAAGGCATTTGTGGATTTCCCAAGTCTGATATCCCTTAAATACTCATAAATTCTGTTTTTAAATTTCCTCTCAGTCTTTCCGATATAAAAACATTCACATGAGTTACACACTGCACAATAAACAACTCTTTCAGTATGACAGTACACCTTCTTATACACCTGTATTTTAAAACCATTCACCAAGAATCTGTGGCCTTCTATCACAAAATAACACTGAGCACAGGAACCACATTTTTTCATAGACCCTGCATGTACAACATTTCTGTTAGACTCTAAAATACATTTCAGGTTCGTCCCTCTCTTAAAAACAATATTTGGTTTAGTTCTAACACATTGTCTGATATCCCTATCGTTAAGCAATATAGCCCAATTTTTGAATAAAATATCCAACACATCCTTACTGTTACTGTGAAAAGTAGTAATAAAAGCAATTTAAAATTTGAATTCTGTTCAACATTGGATTGGGTCAGTCAGTTCCTACTCCATTAACTAAACAGTCAACAATAGAGGGCATGCCCTGGGCAGGTATTACCTCATGGTGACCTAACAAGGGTTTAAAAAAAACATTTCTCTTTTGTTGACCACCTCAATCATGACTTCATTAAGGAATCATAACGGGTAACCCCTTTTGCAAAACATAGCTTTCAGATGGTCACTTCTAATACTGCACACTCTGCTAATAACTTTGAATATGTGTGTATTTTTAAAAACATAGAGCAACAGGTAAACACCATTAAAACAGGAAATTAAATAAAATTGAGCATGAAAAATCTGAATATGAAAGAAATGTTGCATACCCTGAACCCCCAAAATCCCAAGGTTGGGGTGACCATGCACAACCTAGAGAGGATATGGTCTCCACTGAGACTTTTTTAGGGAAGAAAGAATTTCCGCCACTGAGACAGTCAGAAGGACTGAGGGAGCAGAAATAATGAGAGAACAACCCATTATGCCAACAGGGGCCAGGGGGTATGCATTCAACCAGAGGGGCAACAGGAGGGGTGCCTACATGAGGTACTAGCTTTGTCTGCTGATGCTGATACAGCTCCCTCTGGGTTGTCCATTTATTTAAATCATGATGGTGACTTTAACGTTTTCAATTATTGTAGTGCACCTATTGACAGCACAGACTGTGATATTTTTCCTAGAAGATTGTCTTTTGTTCCTGATAAAAGTACCAATATTGAAACAGCATTATTAGATTTGAAGTTATATACTAGAAAAATGAATCTGAATGTTTTATTTAAAGATTGTAGGTCAATCATGGATCCCATTAAGCTATCCAGTACCATTAACCCCCCCATCCATCCCTTACTACAGCTTTTAGAAAAATTGTGAATTAGATATGAGAAATGTTAAAATGGCAAAAAGGCAAAATTGGAAATTGAAACAGGATGAAATGAATAAGTTAAAGCAACTGTCTGATAATAAGGACCTCTGGATAATGAAACCGGACAAGGGGGGGTGGGATTGTTATGATGAACTACAACAATAAAATGGGGTGTTTGCTAGCAGGTAAAGCTTACATGCAATCTTCATTTAATGAACTACATGGTGCATATAAGAAAGTGAGAAGTGTTTTACAGGATTTATTCATTGAAAGTAGTCTCTCTCTGGATGAATTTATTTTTTTAAGTATAGCACAGCCTAGGATCCCTGTCATTTTTTGGGTTACCCAAGATACATAAAGACTTAGACCAAACACCTATGTGGCCCATAGTTGATGCAAGGGGCTCCATTACCCAACCTATAGCTAAATTCTTGGACATCAAATTGAAGGACTTTGTGCAACATGAACCTTTACTATGTAAGGACTCATGGAACTTTTTGAAAAGGATTAATGTGTTAGAATTTGATGAAACATTCAGTTTCATCACAGTCATTGTCAGAGATTTATATATGGTAACGCTGCATACCATAGGCATGGAATGGTTTTGTGAATTTTTAGTGGGTAAGGGTCTTCCCCAGCCACTGGTTAACACCTATGAGATTTTATTAGAACTAGTACTCACAAATAATTTCATTCTATTCAATAATGAACTGTTTTTACAAATTGAAGGTGTGGCAATGGGTCAGCGTTCAGTGGTTTATATGCCAACATAATTATGTTGGAATCGGAAAGGAGATTTTTAATAAATACCCCATGGTTTAAGTTCTGTACATTGTATACACGGTTCTTGGACGATGTATTCATTTGTTGGAATGGTCCGAAAGAAGAGATCCCCCTATTTTTAGAATATATCAATGGCACAACCAGTTTTTTAAAGTTCACACATTAGGTTAACAGTGAACAAATAGCGTATTTGGATGTCTTACTGAAGAAAGAGTGTCAGTTGAAGGCCGTTGTAGCACAAATTCATAGGAAAGCAACCTATTCAAACAGCTTTCTGCATTTTGATAGTGCACACCGATTTAAACAAAAAAGAGGGGTAGTAAAGGGCCAATTTGTAAGGGCAGCCCAGATGGTTAGTTTGTTTGATAACTTCTTAGATGAGTGTGACCATCTGAAAGCTATGTTTTGCAACAGGGGTTACCCGTTATGGCTCCTTAATAAAGTCATGATTGAGGCGGTCAACAAAAGAGAAAGAGTTTTTTTAAACCCTTGTTAGATCACCATGAGGTGATACCTGCCCAGGGCATGCCCCCCATTTATGGCTGTTTGGTTAATGGAGTAGGAACTGACTTGACCCAATCCAATGTTGAACAGAATTCAAATTTTAAATGTGCTTTTATTACTACTTTTCACAGTAACAGTAAGGATGTGTTGGATATTTTATTAAAAAATTGGGCTATATTGCTTAATGATGGAGATATCAGAGAATTTGAAACTAAACCAAATATTGTTTTTAAGAAAGGGATGAACCTGAAATGCATTTTAGAGTCTAACAGAAACATTGTACATGCAGGGTCTATGAAAAAATGTGGTTCCTGTGCTCAGCATAGTTTTGTGATGGAAGGTCACGAATTCTTAGTGAATAGTTTTAAAATACAGGTGAATAAGAAGTCGTACTGTCATACTGAAAGAGTTGTTTATTGTGCAGTGTGTAACTCATGAATGTTTCTATATCAGAAAGACTGAGAGGAAATTTAAAAACAGAATTTATGAGCATTTAAGGGATATCAGACTTGGGAAATCCACAAATGCCTTGAGTAAACACTGCACAGAAAAATCAGACCACTCTTTCAAAATTTTCGTTGTGGACATTGTTGACTTGGATAAAAGAGGTGGCCCATGGGGGCTGCTTTTGGAAAAGAAAGAATTAATTTGGCAGGTCTGCCTAAATGTGGGGCAATGGACAGCATTAAATGATTTACTCTCCATTGCTTGCCTGTTAACACTAAAAGCAATGGAAAGGTAAAATATATAAAAAATAAAAAATCTAAAAAAATATTTTTAGACATTTATATATATATATATAAATATATATATATACATATATATACTTTCATTTTTATATAAACACCATTTTATAGATTTTATACATTATGTATTTGTATTTATATTTATTTTTAGCATTTTTGCACTTGTTAATGTCATTTAAATGATGGTTTTAAAGAGTGTCTTTTTAAGAATATTTTTATGATTGCATTTCATGAATATTTATGAGTTCAGGGAGGTCCTTTTTAGTCAGTGTGATGGGATTGGTTTATTACTTAATTAATGCTTTTGCAGGATGTACTTAAGGGTGTTACCTGGATTTGCTCTTATATGATGAAGTTGAGAAGGTTCTTGACAAAAGCATTTATCTATTTGTTGTTTTGGTTTAATAAAAAGTATTTTTACCTCTCCCAAAGTGTTTTGTGGCCATTTACTGCAAGGATTTACTTTAGTTGCTGAAGTGTGTGGTTACAGGAGTGCTGACTTTGTTTTTCTACAGTTTGTGGATGTTTGTGCTATTTTGGTAAGTTAAGAAGTGGTTTGCAACAGTTTTGAAAAATACAAAAGGCCATTTATTTATTTATTTATTGTTTAAATGCAGACCTGGTTTGCTGTTGACTGCTAGTGTAGGCTAGCCAGGAAAGGGAACAAAGCAGGTACAAATATTTGCTCTCAAGGCTAGGAACTGAGCAAAACCTTTTGTTTTCTTATTTAACTTGAAGGGCACCAGATCTAGGAATGACAGCTGGTACAAGATGAACCAGCTACAGCTCTGATGTGTTTCTATATGTTATGTTGTTGTTGCATTTAGGTGCATGTGATACTTGTTTACACAGGATGGTCTGGGGCTCAGCTGTGCAACTCATGGTAATGCAAGTCATATTTTAATACAAGCCATAGCCATAAATTTTCAGCATGACTACAAATCACATTACATTGAAGAAGTACAACTACCTGGGTGAGTAGGTCAATTTGCACTTAAGTGCACTATGACTACAAAATTCAGTCATTATGTGAAAAGGGCACCCCAAAATACTGCAGATAATGTTCTGTCTCAAAATTATTGGTTATTGACCTCATCAGACATTAAGTTATAATGTAAAATGAGAATATATGAACTTCTGCCTTTGAGGTAAATCTAAAGACTTGACATTTTTGCTACCCAATGTTTGATGTTACTATACAGCAATGCACAGCAATGTAGTGCATTTTAGTTCTCATGCAATATGGCTACTTTCCTATAACACTATTGGGCTTTTCTTTGCCTGATCTAGAAGAAGTGTCACTTCAGCAATAAAGTTCAACAGCATGGGCATTATCAGGGGAAATAAAAGAACATCTAGGAGTGTTGTGCTCTGGAAGGTATGTTATTTCACTGATAAACCCCACCCTGGAGGGCATTATTGCATTACGTTTAGATAATGGGCTATCTGTTAAATTGATTTGCATTTTTATTAGCATATAATTTTTATGTTTTTATTAGTATATGCATTTGTTTTTATTTTTGATAATTATTTAATATACACACACACACACACACACACACACACACACACACACACACACACACACACTCTCACACACACACACACACAAACACACACTGTTGCCAAGCAACTATAGCTGCTTTCATGACAGAGTACACCTCAGATGTCTCTGTTAACTCACTGAAGGTTGCAGTTAGTCAATGAAGCTGGTCATTATAGTTTCATACTTATTATTGTTCAGAAAACCTCTCGCTCCAATTACTTTTTAAGTGAACTAGGGTTATATGTAAAAAGTATCCCTGATTTTAGTCCTGTGAATTAGGGTTATATTTAAAAAGTATCCCTGATTTTAGTTCTGTGAATTAGGGTTATATTTAAAAAGTATCCCTGATTTTAGTGATGTGAATTAGGGTTATATTTAAAAAGTATCCCTGATTTTAGTCCTGTGAATTAGGGTTATATTTAAAAAGTATCCCTGATTTTAGTCCTGTGAATTAGGGTTATATTTAAAAAGTATCCCTGATTTTAGTGCTGTGAATTACTGTTGTATTTAAAAGTTATCTCTGATTTTAGGTCTTTTTCTCCCAATTATTGTTGACAGTGCCCATAACTATTGAGCAATGAAGTTGATAGTGGCCATTTTTTTATTTTTCAGTTCCTGCTTCACACCAGTTTAATATGTGAAGAGGTGGGTTTGTTTTTCCTAGACAGTATATCTGTACATTAATACCCTGATGGAAAATGCATATTCTCGAATAGGGTATCCTATATTTTGGCCATTATCAAAGGTGTGTCATACAATGGAGTATCCATCATTCCTGCATTCTGTTAGGTTGAAAAGCATTAGTTCAGGTTCAAGCTTCAGAACCACTAGATCCAAGGATTTAAATTTTACTTGTGACATAAATAAGGCATGTTGACAAGACAGATATGTGTCTCAGAGGACTCCCTTGCTTTGGAACAGGTACAAAGCCATGTGAAGCAGAGTCCATCCCTAACTTTATTTAAGCGTAACCTTGACCAATGGATGGGAAATCAGAAATTGACCTCATGTCTGGCCCACATGTCTCTGATTGTCAAAGGCAAATAATAGTGCCCAAACTAACATACCCCCCAACATAACCTCTATAGACTTTCTAATATACCATCCATTCATCCGTTCAAAATCCCTTTCACATTTTTGCACATGGAGTCAGGGCACCACTTCAACAGTGACAATCATTGAGAGCCAAGGTTCACACCTAAATATCATACCCCTCCTTATAAACACTCATGATACACAGGGGCACAATTAGGTTTGATTGCACTGCTAGGCTTATAAAGGTCCTGGTGGTCATTATCCTAGTATATACCTATAAACCTATGAAATATAAATGACTATTGAGATCAAAACACATTATAGATCATTTGAATTACGAATGTCTGACACAGTCAAATGTTTCATCTCATTCTATATTCCATTGCTGCAGCTAACACACACATATCACAACAAGTTTAGCAATACAGAAAATTAAAAAAAAAATACAAATTTATACTGTAGTACTTTTAGAAGGACCATTATCATAATTTCAACATCTGAAACTTGTTCACACAAAACTGTAAAAAGATAAATTTTTAAACATTTTGTTATGCATCAGAACCCTTAGGGGGCTTTGTTCCCAAACCTCCTATTTCTAACATCTGTGAGGTCAGTGTATCTAAAGAAGTTGCAGACCAGAGACCACATTTCATATTTTCTAAGTAGTCACAAGTCTGGTCAATGGAATTACAATGGGTGCCCCATTCAGAAATGCTAGCTAAAGTTGCAGCTCCTGCACCTTCTAGGGACAGTCTGACCATTTCAGTTCTCCGCCGAATGTTCTCGGTACTCTACGTGTTTGTGTGTGTATGTGTGTGTGTGTGTGTGTGTGTGTGTGTGTGTGTGTGTGTGTGTGCGCGCGTGCATGTGTGTGTGCGTGCACACGCATGTGTGTGTGTGTGTGTGTGTGTGTGTGTGTGTGTGTGTGTGCGTGTGTACCTGCTAAGGCTGCAAATCACTACACACAGTGAGCAATCATAGCCGGCCTTAGGCATAGGCCAACTAGGTGGCCGCCTAGGGCGCCGCATTAGTAGGGGCACTTTTCCAGTATTTATTTGGTGTAGGTAAACCAGGATGGGGGCACTGGTTGGTGTGGTGGGGGGTGCCTGTGGTGCCCTTTTGCCTAGGGCACCAGTTGACCTAAGGCCGCTCCTGTGAGCAATGCATGGGAAATTGCTCATTTTTAAATAAATACAGTGCATAGGAGTGAGCCAAGCATGCAAAAAGTAGACTTACCCTCTGAGGTTTTATTTTGCCATCTCAGATCAAAATGTACTGGTCATGGGTACAGCCTACCTTTCTTACAGCCTAGCATAGTGGTTCAAGTAAAATCACCTAGTTAATCTCTTAATTTTTATGGCAATTCTCTCCCCAGAATGTCAATAGCCCATACTTTGAAAAGAGTATAGTTGCTACTGCAGTGACATAACAGGAAGTGTGACTTAAAATGGAGCTCGGTTTAATTGGAAGGTCAGTTTATACTGAATAATAACTATGTAGTGCATGGAGTGTCATGTTTACAATCCAAAAAAAAAAAGATAAACCTGTAATGTACTACCGCAGCATGAGATCTGAGCATAACAGCTCTTCAGAGATTCACGTGACCGTCAATTCATTTCTTGGCATCCATGTGTCAAACACATAATAATGCGGTTATGATCGGAGACCCAATCATAATCTCCTATTTTATGATGCAGGTGTAAAATCTGGCAGATTGTGGTTGTGAGGTTTACACAAATAAAGCAACACTGTGTATCTGTATGAACTGCAACATCATTTTCATTTTATGGGAATGCTCATTACCATTTTGACAAAATAAATAATCAGAACTCTATAGACATACTGCTGGAATGGAAATAAACTGCTGAAGAATTAACATAATCTGAAAACTACATAATAGAGGCTGCAGTAATAATTTAAAATCTGTAGTATAAGTGTATCTACAAAATGCCACATTCCCAGATACGCATATTAAGAAATAAAGATGTCCTGTAAAAAATCCTTACTGGAAAATGAAACAAACAGTAATTCCATAGTCTGTGGATGCTCTGTATGACACACATCAGATAAATAATATTCCCAGGATGCCAATCATAAGATGCAGCAACACAAATCATAATTTCCATGCTAATTACATTGTGCATCATTTGAAAATTATGCTTGTACTGTTTACATGCATCCAGTTTTTTGCTTTAATATAATATTTTTTTCTCTTTCAGAAAACCATATCTAAAATCATAGTTATTTAAACTGCAAAACTACCATTATCTAATGTTTTGGATAACTGCAGTTTTCTGATTTTAAGCAGTGGACACATACTTTGTTTGTCTGCACCTGATAGGTAAATATGTTGAGTGAGTACAATAGCTGTAGTGCAAACAAGCAGGCATAAACAATCAAAAGATGATTAGCAAAGTTTATCATTTATCATTATGCTTCTAAATACAATAAATAAATAAATAAATAGAATGACAATGTTCAGTGAAATACCTGAATAAAAAATAAACTATTCCATTGCAAGAGAAACAGTCCAGGCTATTAGCAACCCAATCTAACATCAGTGAATATATATTTTGTCATAAACATTTTGAAATAGTAGTCAGAGATCAGACATCAAAGATAACATTTATATTTATCACTGAATGGTGTCTGAAGTCTGATAGCTGGTGTAATGAAGCTGGGCTGAGTGCACAATTGTGGCAAGTCAGCACAGCTCCTATAATAACTTGCTGGTTACAATTCTAAGAATGACTGTACCATTGCAATTTAAAGGAAGCATAGGCCATTAGCTCTAGCAGTTTATAAATAGGACTAATATATAATAAAAAAACTTAACTGGCTAAATCTAGTCAGATACTGCTTTATTTGAATATAATTTACAAACATCCTGGACCCCAAACTAAAACATAAATAAATTGTTTGATAACAATATCTATCTACCATTTACTATTAGCCCTGCTGAAACTAGACTTCTGTGAGGCATGCAGCTGTCATATTTACACAGTAAACGCCTTCAGCTGCAGTGCATGCGATTAAGAATTAGGCTGTGCACTCAAACCTGTAGGTGGAAAAGATCAGATTCAGAGGGATGCAGGTTGTGGGATTTGCCCAGGTAAGAAGTGTGGGACACTAAACCATGTGCATAAGTAGATTATACTATTACTATCATTGTCGTTGCAAGGAAGACAGGGGTTCGTCATGATTTGCACAATTGCCTTCCTTCAGATGGCAGTGTAAATCAAGGTCCCATCTTCTTTTCAATTATCAGATGTTACATATTCTGCATCAGTCATAATGCTTAAAGAAAATAAACATCACTAGTAGAAAACATGCTTGTTATGAATGCAGGCAGGCACTAGGTAGTTCAAGAAAATGACAAAATTAAACAAATTCTGTGAGGTGTACACAACAAAGCAGAAAATCTGTACATTGCTTAGTCTTAAATTGACTCTTACTGATGCATCCAAGGTGTTGGTGTCAGCAGTTCTAGGACAGAAGATCTCCATGAGGCAAAGAAGCTGTCTGTGGCAAACAATAAGGAAGGAATGAAGATATAGGCTTTCATTATTAATAAACAATATCCTATTCTGGCAGTGCTGCAGGTACATGGAGAGTGAAGGACAGACCAGTGGTAACTTTGCACTCCTTCATTGCATCTGTGGCTGGTTTCATATAATGTTCTGCACAGGCACAAAAGCAATGGTCATGTGTGGGAGTCTATGTGTGTTGTGTTCAGGTGATACAGTGCTCCATCACAAACCTCCCTATCCCCTCACCAGCCTGTCAGCAAGTAGATATAGTGCAACTGCCCATCACCAACAGCAAAAGCATACTACCATTATTCAGTCATTCTCCCAGTTGCCACAGTCTTGTGTGATCAGTCATTCTCCTACTTGTCATAGTCTCTTGTACCCAGTCATTCTCCTACTTGTCATAGTCTCATGTACCCAGTCATTCTCTCACTTGCCAGTGTCTTGAGTACCCAGTCATTCTCCCGCTTGCCACAGTCTTATGTACCCAGTCTTTCTCCCACTTTCCACAGTCTTGTGTACCCAGTCATCCATCCACTTGCCACAGTCCTGGGTACCCAGTCATTCTCCCACTTGCCACAGTCTTGTGTACCCAGTCATTCACCCACTTGCTACAGTCTTGTGTACCCATACCACAGCAACTGTGAAATGTTTGTTTCTACTGTAGACAAACAGCAGTATCCAGAAGTCATTCCACTTGCTATTTCAGCAAAATACTTTAATGAGAGCAGTACTGCAATATCTATGTCTGTTTTTATCTCACAGTTCCAAGACTCACAGCTTGGTAATTATTAATGAGACAATTTATGGTAGATATGTGTGAAATGCACATTTTTTGCTCAGTGTACCAGCTCTGTACCATGCAATGAGGCTCATACCTGTCCATGCACATGAGTAAAATACTGCAAAGCTATGTGCCCCTAGGAGCGCTGTGCCACTGTGTCACAAGCATGGGCACCAACATGGGTTGTACGGGGCCCATACCTTTAGAGCAGAGCATTTCCCTTTGAGGCACCCTTGCATCTTTTTATTAAGGCATGACTATAGTTTGGCACTGGGGCCCATCTCACCACCTGGCTGCTCATCAATGCACATCACATACCTGCAGCAAGCCTCAGTCTTAATCAGATATGTTTTCCTCAGGATTGCAACCTGTGATGTGGTCTTGGCTTCTGTGGGTGCCATGTGTGAAAGGGTTGTCATGTGGTGCAGGAAGGAAAACAACATCTTCTGTGCCTCCTTAATAGGGACTATTGGAATTGCCTACTGGGGTCTCCTGTGAGGGTCATTAGTACAAACTGGATCTGGCGCTGCCTTGACAGGGAGTGTGTAGTGCCATGGGCATCATCCTTTCTTTTGATCAGTGATGATATTGATATAGAAACCTAAAGAGGAGCCACCATACCTAAACAGCAGCCCCCATGCTCTTCTTTGCCAACCAGAGGAGGACAGTAGGGGCAGTGAATAAGAGTTCTATAGTAAGTGCTACTGACAGGTGATTACTCGTACTTACATACACGTAAATGTTCAGCTATGTACAAGACTCTTCCTCAGCACCTAATGAGCTAGAGAATAATAAACTTACTTGCCAGAGGTGCCAAAAAAATGGTCTGTTTACAGAGGGACATATATTAAACTGATGCTATAGCAGTTATTTATTAGACATGCTTCACTGTCTGTGTTTGCATTACTACTAATTACATCAACTATTGCATGTAGCTTAGTTTTCTATTGTGTGTCACATGAGTTGTCAGTGCTGACCAAATTGCTTTTCCATCCATCCAACAGCCAGGAATTTCCTGCGATGACATGGTGATAATAGCTGAGCTGATAGTGGGTATTTCACCACTATCCAAGCTGTTATTACTTACTTCTGGCTTGAGTATTTACATTCTCACAGTGCCATGTATATGGCCTTACCTCTGCCATTCATTCATACATGGTGTCCTGTTCAGTCTGTCATGCCTTAAATTTCTACTTTCCATTTAAACAACATTGCAAATGTCAGTTACACCTGGCATACCAAGGCCATGCATCTGACACACTGCCAGCTGATAGTTAAGGTGACTATCCAATGACATGATACAGTAATACCTCCAGATGTCTATGGCACATGTATATTATGTTTTGTTATTTGTGTCTCCATGTCACTTTCACCATAGTACCATATTGGGTGTGATCTGCCATCTGATGCTAAGTTCCTTTGAGTGGGACATTTCAGACTTCCGAGGTTGTTCTGCTCAGCTTCCCTAACCCTTGTGGTTACACTTTGTAAGTTATATACAGTTCATATGCCATGAACATGGTGAGCAGTGGTACGTATTAGGTACCTTTACTGGTGATGGCCGATTGGGAATTAGTACTTTACCTGTAATCCTATGGGCTAGGCTTCTAAAGGCTCCAGGGCCATTAGCCTAGTACACACCTATGAACCTATGAACCTGCATTTAGAAATGAATGCTTAGAGTACATTAACAGTCAGGGCTGAAGCGCTTAAATACTTCATGTGTGGTACTTGTTACATGTGTACAAGTGACTTATATAGTTTAAAGTAAATAACCTGCTTGTTGTTTTTTTTTTTTTTTTTTTTTCTTTTTGTTTTTTTAGTTTAGTTTTTTTTTTCCTTGAGCACTCAAAGAACATAGAAAGGAACATGGTTTGTTTGTTTGCTTCTCAGATAAGCCGCACTTCGCCTGATTGAAAACTGGAAAACTGAACTTTTTTTTTTACCTCATTTAAATCATGGAGTTGAATTCCATCAGAAGAGTGAATGGTACCCACTTGTTAGGTAAGCCAACTACAGCTGTGCCATAAACATGTAGATCTTGTTCTGTGTTACCTGAAGCTGTGGGTGTTGCACACACAACCTGCAGTATGAGACTGAAGTATAGATGTAGAAATGCCTTAAGAACCTATAAGTATGTTCCAAAATAAACTTTATAGGAAAGAATATAAATAATCATTTTACACAGAAAAAAATCAAAGATGTTGTACCTATATTTGAATTGGACCATGATTCCAAGTTTGTAACAAACATCAGTATTTTCCCAGAAGCAGTTGTTTTAAAGAAACTCAATGGTAAGGAGTAAGTTCCACTAGTAAATATGTTAGTAATGCAGTGCAGAGTTTAAATTATTTTTCTTCATTTGTTTTTCTCTTGCAGACTTTAGCCACTGAGCATAACTTTTTTTTTTCTGTTACAGAGGTTCTATGTATTCTGAGAAGAAGTCAGATAGATAAAAACTTGTGAATAGAAATAAATACCGATTTGCTGTCATGGGTGCAGTGACGGATGTTACTCTATACAGAAGGATGAACCGAAAGATAGGAAAGTACAGATTAAATAAGTAAATGGGGTCACTTAGAAGAAAGAATTTTATTCTTTATTGCTGATGATGAGTCAAACCACAAAACACATCTTAATAACTATCATAAGTCTAAACATTTTTATGTTTTTTTTAATGTTGCAGCAAACAGTGACATTCTATTGTATCTCTAATCCATTGATTAATTGTGTCCATCCAGCAATTAAAATTAAAGAGTGGCTTAACAAAGGTCATATATGTAGATGCCCAGTACAAAGAGAGAGAAATTTCATATTCTGACCTGGACTAAACATCTGAACTTGTAGGTCATGTAGGATGAACATACATTTGCTCATGTGGTGTTTTTGTGAAGTAGGACGGAGTGCATTAGCAAACCTTAATTTTATAACTGCATCTTCACACTTCCGTTTTACTATCATCATGCATTAGTGCATTTCATTATATATTTGCTCTTTCACACAGTGGTTTGTGGTTTCCAATACAGTTGTCTTGGCTTTAGCAGCTTTCAAGAGCCTGCTGTTCAAAGGGAGTAATCATATTCAGAGATCACATTACAGTCCAACTTCCTTCCTTCTCTTTCACCTGTATAGCAACCAAGTAGGCTGCACAAAACCAAAGTGTGATATAAGATACATTTACCCCAACACGTTTCATAAACAGAGCTGAAAAATGAGAAGTCATTCTACAATTAATTTCTACTTTTAGCAAGTAGAGATAGGCCTGTTATCACTCTTTTTAAAAATTATAATTTTCAAATAAAATGCAGGTCAGTGATAGTAACTGGTTTCAAGCAAATACAAATACTAAAGCAACAAACATAAACAGCACAGCTAACTGAAAGTGGACAGCTAAACCTATTTGGAATTCAGAGATCATACAGTATATTGTATTTATTATAGCTGTGCTGTGAAAGACCCTAAGTCAGTGGTTTATGTAACTGGACAGCTGACTGGTGTAGTAAGTTAGAAGCCTCACTTGCTCTGATGTAGTACAAGGGACTGTGTATTTGATGATACATGATGATGGGGCAATTATCAGCCTTCGTTTATTTCCAGTGACTCCCACCACAGTTTAGTCCTAGGTGTGAAGATAATACTGCAATTATTAGAGTATTTAATCAAGTCTATAAAACATGGGCAAAGGAACAACACTTCGGCTCCTTTTCCTGACATGTCAGAGGCATTAGACATAGTATGTTATGCTAAATTTACCCAAACACCACATGGGTTCATTTTCATCCACTACCCCATCTGCAGGACTAAGCAGTTTAGGTGGGATGTCACTACCGCTGCCCAACAGGGTCATTCCTGATACTAGTATTGCTTTTAACTTAAATGCACATAATGGGGGTTCACTTTGAAGATACATAAAGTAATCAATATGCCAATGATATTCCTCCTCTTGGTATTTTTCTGTGGTGTTTTCTTCATTCAGGCCAAATCATGGCCTTAGCTATATGAACATAAAAGCTAAATCAGAAAACACAATTGTTCATTTTTTTCTTTTTTTTTTTTGACAACATACCCCACACCTTAACTATCTTCTATCCCTGATTTTGCCATTCATTCTACTGACTCCCAGCATTGAAGCACCAGTTACCAGGGGATGCAACCATCATTCAGTGGGGGGGGGGCTTTTTGAGCTATAATGTGCAGTGGAGTGGGACAATAGACACAAGGGAGTACTTTGAAGGACATAATATGGTAAACTCTAATGTGTGGCATTAATGTGTGATTGCAATCTTCCATGATTTACAGGAGCAGGAAAAGTGGTTATCATAGGCATTCAGACAACTTAGAGACAGGTATGGGATCCGTAATTTGTGTATGTGTTTTGTGTGTGGGATAGTGAAGTTTGTGTGTGGGGGTGTCTCTGTTTTAAGGATGTGACCATCAACACTGTTACCTAGAGCAGCAAGTGCAAATCTGTACTTCATGGAAGCTAACGTGCTATAACAAAATGGCAAAAAACAGACTAGTACACGGAAAACCAAAGAAAAAGACTACAGGACGGCACCATGAACTTTAATGTTAAGCGCTTTTCGTTCGTAAAAATGACAAACTTCTTCAGACATAAAAGACCATGTGGAACAGTCATTAAATAAGATAACAATTAACTAATCATTAATTCGGGCAAATCATTTAAAGAAATAAACACATTACCTAAAAACACCACTCTCTCAATTCATAAAACTGAGCATAATCGCTAATCTAAAATACATATAAATATACCACATTGATTGTACTGTAAAGCACATTATATTAAAAATGTAAATATTCAAATAAATCATAAAATCAATAAGAATAAATCATCTTATAAGACTTTTGATTTTAAGGATGCTACTGATCGAGCAGCCCTCATTCAAACCAGGTGCGTTGTACGCATTCAATTTGATCTGCCAACGTAGCTCAAGTTCTTCTAATCTAAGTAAATCAGAGCCACCCCGAGAGTTATGTGAGATTTGATCAATCACCATAAATTTAAAAGTGTGATTAGAATATTGTAAATTATGTTTTGCCAGTGCGTTTTTGGGTTTGTGCTTTCTGATAGCATAGATATGCTCATACATACGGTCATGCAGCCTTCTCTCAGTTTTACCAACATAGAAGGCCGAACATGACTGGCACTGAGCTAAATACACTACCATTTTAGAATTGCAGTTTACTCTCAATTTCAGATTGTATTGTTGATTATGAACTGTAAATCTGTTAGACTCAGTAAAGTATGAACAATAATTACAAGCCTGGTTTTATACATGCCTACTGTCCTTACAGTTGAATTTAAATGATGTTCATAATAGGCCTTAAGGTTCTTACCCCTTTTGTATACAACCACTGGTCGTTCACCTACACTTTGGTATAAACTGTTATCATTCTTATAAATTGCCCAGTTTTTTATCAAAATCTGGAAACAGTCTTTACTGTTAAGGTTAAAAGTTGTTACAAAAGTGGCCCCTAATGTGTTTGTCATTCGGGGGTCAACAGGGACTTCGGGTGACGTTAAACAAGTATTAACTACTTCACTACATGTTTCAAAACCATTATTTAATAGTGGTTTATAAAAGTGTCTCTGACGTTTACTTAAAACCTCTTCAATAATTTCATCGACCATATGTTCAGGGTACCCACGATGAACAAACATTCCTCTCAAATAAATACATTCAGCATGGAACTCCTTATCTAATGTAATGATAAGGGCTGCCCTGACCAATTGGTCTTTTACAATAGCCCATTTTTGATGCAGTGGGTGGCAGCTAGAAAAATGTAAAAATAAGTTGGAGTATTTACTCTTTCTAAAAATGTTAGCTGTAAGTTTTTGTGTAGAGCAATCCTTAGACAAAAGAATGTCCAAGTAAGCTATAGACTCCATGTTAAAAGTGTAAGTGAACTTCAAAAAATGGGTAGTCCTATTAAAGTACTCGACCACTGATTCGCTAACAGAACTATCACCATCGAGTAAAATGAAAATATCGTCCAGATAGCGGGTGTAGAATATTAACTTGTCCTTGAATTCACAATTGTTAAAAACAAAAAGATGTTCCCAGTGGGCCATAACCATATTGGCTACATTGGCACCACAAGGGGAGCCCATAGCTACACCGACATTTTGAAGGTAAAAGTCACCTTCAAACATGAAATAATTGTTGTCAAGAATAATATCCAACAATTCCTGGACTAACTCCAACTCGTTACTAGTGCTGCCTTGAAGTTTTAACATTTCAACAACCCACTCGAGGGCAATTTCATGTGGAATACATGTGTAGAGGTCTTTAACGTTGATAGTTAAAAAATTATATCTAGAATTGACCTCTAAATTGTTAATTTTATCCAAGAACATCCAAGAGTCCTTACAAATTTGATTCAAATTAACCAAATATTTCTGAAGAATGGAATCCACAACTTTGGCACAAGGGTAGGTGGGAGATCCTCTACCATCAACTAGAGGGCACATAGGGGGATTAGTCAAATCCTTGTGTATTTTAGGTATACCAAACAGACAAGGAAATTTTGGATATGATGTTGACATAAAGTTGTAAATATTCTGAGAAATTCGACCCTCAATAAACATATCCTCAATAGAGTTTTTAATAGTGTGGCAAGCATTATTAACTTCGGATCTTGAACTAACAACATAAGAGGCCGAGTTCAGTAACTGAAGCATCCTTGCACTATAGTCGGTATTATCAAATACAACTACACCACCACCCTTGTCTGGTTTGCAAAACCTAATGTCATTAATTTAATGAAATCAAGACCTTCCTTTTCCACCTTAAAGTTGTTACCATAAAAACCTTCATACCGCCCTGACTGGAACCTATTACGAATGTCCAGTTCACAAATAAATTCAAAAATGTGTAACAAGGGGTGTAGCGGAGGGTTGAAAACACTGGGGATCCTAAAATTGTTAGTGTCAAACTTATTCATGCTACCCATCATTAAATTGAGGTTAAGTTTTCTGATAATATCCAACAATTCCTGGACTAACTCCAACTCGTTACTAGTGCTGCCTTGAAGTCCTGTCATCCTGTAGTCTTTTTCTTTGGTTTTTCGTGTACTAGTCTGTTTTTTGCCATTTTGTTTATTTAGTTTTTCATGGCATCTGGATTAGACTTGGAGGACAGTGGCACCTTGTTTAATAATACCCCTGTAGTTTTAAGGAACTGTGAAACGACGAGTGACCCGTCACTTATGAAGGCTCCAGAAGTGGAGAATAACAACCTTAATATTCTAATTTCACGCTTAGATTGTCTCATGGCGTGATTAGACAATTTGGAATGCCAACACAGCATGCAGAAAGCACCGCTCTCTCACGCTTCTGGTTCAGTGAGTGGATCCACTTCGAGTGAAGCGAACCGAATTACCGGTCATTCTACACCATCTTTGTCTCACCAACATAGCACTCAACGAGGGCAGAGGAGTATTCCGGCCAGTGAAATGACTAGTTCTAACCATCAGCAGTTACCGGCAGTCATTAGTAACTGCGGCGATAACCGTCTTAACAACAATGTGGTTGCTGTTACCTCAGTGAATAAAACTGTAGTCCCGTCTTCTATTTCCAATCCAGGATTACCGGTCGCTGTGGCACAAACTTCTGACACGGTAAATGATGGTTCTTCTTTTGATATAAACAATTGGTTGGCTTATAATTTCACTTTTACATTGCCAGCAAACAATATACCACTACGGGATCCAGCTTGTGATAGTGACCAGCCTGACATCTCAGTTAATTTAAAGGCTTTGGATAATTTGCTTGTAAAACTTAGAAAGACACAGCTGGAAATTTCTTATTCTTATGAGTGGTGACTTTAGAGTGTATAACTTTTCTTCAGTTGATATTTCACCTGACTTGGTTGAGCTGTTATCTAAGGGTCACACGTATGTTCCACCTCAGAAATCAGATGTAGTTAAAACTATTATTGACTTAAAGTTGTTTATCAGAAAACTTAACCTCAATTTAATGATGGGTAACATGAATACACTTGACACTAACAATTTTAGGATCCCCAGTGTTTTCAACCCTCCGCTACACCCCTTGTTACATATTTTTGAATTTATTTGTGAACTGGACATTCGTAATAGGTTCCAGTCAGGGCAGTATGATGGTTTTTATGGTAACAACTTTAAGGTGGAAAAGGAAGGTCTTGATTTCATTAAATTAAATGACATTAGGTTTTGCAAACCAGACAAGGGTGGTGGTGTAGTTGTATTTGATAATACTGACTATAGTGCAAGGATGCTTCAGTTACTGAACTCGGCCTCTTATGTTGTTAGTTCAAGATCCGAAGTTAGTAATGCTTACCACGCTATTAAAAACTCTACTGAGGATATGTTTATTGAGGGTCGAATTTCTCAGAATATTTACAACTTTATGTCAACATCATATCCAAAATTTCCTTGTCTATTTGGTATACCTAAAATACACAAGGATTTGACTAATCCCCCTATGCGCCCTCCAGTTGATGGTAGAGGATCTCCCACCTACCCTTGTGCCAAAGTTGTGGATTCCATTCTTCAGAAATATTTGGTTAATTTGAATCAAATTTGTAAGGACTCTTGGATGTTCTTGGATAAAATTAATAATTTAGAGGTCAATTCTAGATATACTTTTTTAACTATCGATGTTAAAGACCTCTACACATGTATTCCACACAAAATTGCCCTGGAGTGGGTTGTTGAAATGTTAAAACTTCAAGGCAGCACTAGTAATGAGTTGAAGTTAGTCCAGGAATTGTTGGATATTATTCTTGACAACAATTATTTCATGTTTGAAGGTGACTTTTACCTTCAAAAGGTTGGTGTAGCTATGGGCTCCCCTTGTGGTGCCAGTGTAGCCAATATGGTTATGGCCCACTGGGAACATCTTTTTGTTTTTAACAATTGTGAATTCAAGGACAAGTTAATATTCTACACCTGTTATCTGGATGATATTTTCATTTTACTCAATGGTGATAGTTCTGTTAGTGAATCAGTGGTCGAGTACTTTAATAGGACTACCCATTTTTTGAAGTTCACTTACACTTTTAACATGGAGTCTATAGCTTACTTGGACATTCTTTTGTCAAAGGATTACTCTACACAAAAACTTACAGCTAACATTTTTAGAAAGAGTACATACTCCAACTCATTTTTACATTTTTCTAGCTGCCACCCACTGCATCAAAAATGGGCTATTGTAAAAGGCCAATTGGTCAGGGCAGCCCATATCATTACATTAGATAAGGAGTTCCATGCTGAATGTATTCATTTGAGAGGAATTTTTGTTCATCGTGGGTACCCTGAACATATGGTCGATGAAACTATTGAAGAGGTTTTAAGTAAACGTCAGAGACACTTTTATAAACCACTATTAAATAATGGTTTTGAAACATGTAGTGAAGTAGTTAATACTTGTTTAACGTCACCTGAAGTCCCTGTTGACCCCCGAATGACAAACACATTAGGGGCCACTTTTGTAACAACTTTTAACCTTAACAGTAGACTGTTTCCAGATTTTGATAAAAAACTGGGCAATTTTTAAGAATGATAACAGTTTATACCAAAGTATAGGTGAAAGACCAGTGGTTGTATGCAAAAGGGGTAAGAACCTTAAGGCCTATTATGAACATCATTTAAATTCAAGTGTAAGGACAGTAGGCATGTATAAATGCCAGGCTTGTAATTATTGTTTGTACATTACTGAATCTAACAGATTTACAGTTCATAATCAACAATACAATCTGAAATTGAGAGTAAACTGTAATTCTAAAATGGTAGTGTATTTAGCTCAGTGCCAGTCATATTCGGCCTTCTATGTTGGTAAAACTGAGAGAAGGCTGCATGACCATATGTATGAGCATATCTATGCTATTAGAAAGCACAAACCCAAAAATGCACTGGCAAAACATAATTTACAATATTCTAATCACACTTTTAAATTTATGGTGATTGATCAAATCTCACATAACCCCCGGGGTAGCCCTGATTTACTTAGATTAGAAGAACTTGAGCTACGTTGGCAGATCAAATTGAATGTGTACAACGCACTTGGTTTGAATGAGGGCTGCTCGATCAGTAGCATCTTTAAAATCAAAAGTTTTATAAGATGATTTATTCTTATTGATTTTATGATTTATTTGAATATTTACATTTTTAATATAATGTGCTTTACAGTACAATCAATGTGGTATATATATATATATATATATATATATATATATATATATATATATATATGTATTTTAGATTAGCAATTATGCTCAGTTTTATGAATTGAGAGAGTGGTGTTTTTCGGTAATGTGTTTATTTCTTTAAATGATTTGCCCGAATTAATGATTAGTTAATTGTTATCTTATTTAATGACTGTTCCACGTGGTCTTTTATGTCTGAAGAAGTTTGTCATTTTTACAAACGAAAAGCGCTTAACATTAAAGTTCTTGGTGCCATCCTGTGGTCTTTTTCTTTGGTTTTTCGTGTACTAACGTGCGATTATACCCTGATTGAGAGGTAGCCATGGAACCACTGGAATGAAGGGCTAGTACGTCCTAAGGATTAGAATTTATGTAAGAGTTTCTGGTGGAAGGCAGTATTAAAACATTTAAATAAGTCTAGAAAGATGGTAGAGACTTGAATTCTAGCAGCTGTGTTGTAATAAGAATGCAAACTGTGCTGGGTTGAAGACAGAAGCTGGAGATAGTTGAAGATGTGTGTATGAATACATTTATGTAATATTTTTCATAGGGGAGATAAAATGGCAATTGGACTATAGTTTGAAATATTTGTATGGATACTACCCTTGTACACTGAAATAATGAATGTTTTTTTCCATTGAGAGGTGACTTTATTTTCAGATATGGATTGCTTTATCAGAATTGAAAGTGGATATGCAATAGTCACATTATATGAACCAGTTAGTGGCATTTGAAGAAATTTTGTACCACCTATAAGCTTATAAGGCAGAAGCAGAGGCACCAGGCATATTTTAAATATATAACAAAAGTTAAGTGTGGTAAATTTGAAAGTCTATAAGCTGCAACATAATGGATTCTACAATGGGACTTTAGTAAGGTTTGCCTTGATTTTACATAGAATGTTGCATGGTTACATGAAACTAGAGTTGTTACTTTTATTTCTGGCAGCTTTTATTATGTCTTTAATCATATTCAGCAATGTCATTTTCATCTTCAGTGTTATTATAGAACGTAAGCCCTATGCTCTTTTAAAATAAAGATAAACCAATGGAAAAAGCAAATAAATAGTACAACACTGATTACAAAAATGAATTGCTGTTGTGTCTGAAATACTGTAAATAAAACCAAACATTAATACAATAATATTACTGATATTAAAATGCTCATATTTACCATTTGATGTAATTAGAAAATCAGCAATATTGTAGCTGAGGGCCTCACCAAATGCGCAGTAGCAAGACCTGCCCCAAACCCACCCCCCTGATATGTCATTCATGAAGATGCATTCCCTCCGAATGTACAACTGAAGAAAATGTGCACTGAACAGGTGAGGCCCTCGACTACAATATCATCGGAACAAAAAGTGTCGGTCTACAGTGAATCGTACCTCTCAATTTCCCCATCTCCAAAATGGGAAATGAGATTTTGCAGGACAAACCATACCCACGACCACCGAAAAGAACCTCACTTACTGTTTTGCCAACATAAAAAAATGTATTCAAATGGCATCTGCTGTTGTTTATTCCTGTTCGAATAATAAGTGAATATTCGTAGTGATGTCTTCACTGACTTCATGAATATTCACCTGGTATTCGGCATGTTAGCTCGAGGGGGCACTACAGCTCAGTAAATACTAATGGTAAAGAAATGGGACAGATATACTGTTCATTCTGCAAAATCTCATTTTACCACAGAAATGTCCCAGTCTGGGCAACTAAAAAGGTGGCAAGCCTAAAGTATGGTCGCCGGTTTTCCAACAACATTTAGTTTCTGAACTGCATTAAATAATGAAACTTAACATTATATTTTTTATGAGGGGCAGGGAAGAAATGGGCCGTTTGTGTACATTTAATATTTTCATCTCATGTATGCACGAGCAAATTAAATATGCAGACCAGGATGTCACTCAATTTGCGACATGCCCACTTCTGCGCGAATGGAATTGGTGAGGCCCTCAACTACAATATTGCCAGAAAATCTTACTAATGAGTAGTTTCTAAGTCTAATGAACTTCAAATCAAAACCTGTTCTGAAGCATATCTTAACCTGAAGCAGTCTTCATGCATAAACAGTGCAACAAGGGTACAAAGAAAAAAGTATCACTCCAAATACAAATCAAATCATAACCAACCAGTAGCTTAGCAACCTGTTCATCTGTTAGTGCAACACACTTAACACAGGACTTGGAGACAAAAGAAAACAAATATATCGGCCTCAGTAACAACATAACATATGCAAAGTCTTTGAAACCTGTCCAGTGCCTCAGAAAATACTTCAAGGTTTCTGAAAACCCAAGTCTGTAAAAAAGTATGCCTGTGTTTTATTTACTCTAAACTTGTTTTTATGAATAGAGTAATATGAAAGATGTATTCCCTTATCTCTACAGCACTCTAACATACATCTTTATTTATTTTGAAATTTGCACATTTTTTCCACATAAAGTTTATGATGTTCTGCTGGGCAATCACTTCATTGTTTAATAGTAACATCATATATTCACAAACTAACCTTTCAGCTCTTTGGTTGTAATAAAACCATGCCTTACTATCACTTCCTTTTTTGAGATCAAGCTAAAATTTTAGCTAGAACTGAAAGATGTTATTATTAAGTAACTTGTGAAATTATCTAATATAAACTTGTGTTCATTCATGAATATGGTACATTTTTAACACTAAGCTGGTATATATATTATTTATTTTGTTATTCCATTAACGGGACTGATGGTGCAGTTCTAAAACCAGAACCCGTTCTAAATTCAGAAAGTAATACTTTATCACAGGCAGATGTTTATTGTTTCAACCTGGACAGCTTTGACTCTTATTTTATATTTGCTAAGCATGCAGCTTGAATGCATATTGACTTATTGACATGAATATTGTACAAAAAAGTATTTGTTCACACCACTTCTTAATTTATAGGTTCATAAGTAAATATTAGGCTAGCTGCCCTTGCATCCTATCTAGTTTCCCTTTTTGTGCTTGAATTAACCTGGCCATTTGATGTTAGATTGGCCCTACCCATCTCATGGTCAATAATTATATATTACCCCTAGTGAGAATAACTTGGATCATACAATAAATAATTTAAGGGAACCCATGCATGGGATAAAGCAGTGAGGATCTGCCTCTGTCCTTTAATAGTACAGGGGGCAGTCCTGGGGTAAATTTTCTGTTTCCCATCCATCGATTTACTATCCATTGAATATGGGCAGGAATACGAATTTTTTTTTTTTTTTTTTTTTATCGATGGGGAATCAATTCTAGAGCAGTGATATCCTCTGTGAGATAGACCTGTCTCTCTGAACTGCTCTGTTTATTTTACAGAAGGGGTTTAGATCCGTAAACCAAGTATTTCTGATGCCATTTGACTTGCTGATGTGCAATAAATCCATCTGTACTGGGTCGGAGGATGCTTGCATGTCAGACACAGGTCTCCTCTTCACAGTCTGCAGGTTACCTCGTATAGTGACAGGGTTTGAGTTGGTCCATGTAGGACATGTTGATTAGGCTTTGTATACTTTTAGTAAGCTATCTCTGTGAGTGTTCTAGTTGTTGTATATGCCTTGACAAATAAATGCTAAAGGGGCATCCTAATTAAGGCAAAGTAAAGAGGAACAATGGCATTCCTAGATCTAAACACAATCCCTTTGTTTATAAGCTGTGCAATACAGATGTTATTGCAATAAAAACAATATGCTGGAGGGATAGATTCCTATCCCAGAGACTTCCCATACTCTTGAACAGGCTACCCATCTATGTCAAGCTAAGTTCTTCATTAGCACTTTTCAAGAAAAATCTTGATGAGTAGATGGGAAATAGGAAATACATCCCAGGGATCACTTCTGTGTGTCTGCTCGTCAATGGCACAGGAAAATAACTTGCTTGGGTGGCGTAAGCCAGGGAACCTTGTTGGCTAGGCTTGTGTAGGCCCTTGGGCCAATAGCCTAGTACCTACCTATGAAGCTATGAACCTATGAACAGCACACTTTCACAATTTCCATCATATAGTTGTTAATGCTCCAAAACCAAATGGCTTTTATTTAACATATTCTGTGGTCAAAGCTGTTCAAATCCATGCTACAAGATTAATTTCTGAGAGAGTACATAGGTTCATAGGTTCATAGGTTCATACTAGGCTATCTGCCCTAGGGCATTTATAAGCCTAGCCAGAGTGTGTTTGGCTTTCGCCACCCATTTTAAATTAATTTTGCTATGCCCTTTTTCAAGGTTAGTATACTGTGCCTCTGTCTAACAGTGACACAGAAGTGATACCCAGGGTAAACCTACGATCTCCCATCCACTCATCAAGATTCCTCTTGAAGAGAGTCAATGAGGGACTCTGCCTAACCTGGACTGGGATTTTATTCCAGAGTGAAGGGAGCCTCTGGGTTATGAATCTGTCCCTCCAGCATGTCCTATTTATTTCAGTGCTGAGGTTCAAGTCTCGAACACGTAGCTCGATGAGATTTGGATTTTCTGAGGTGCAGCATGTCCATTAATTCCGGGTTGGACATGGCTTTATACATCAGGCACAGATCGCCTCTGAGCAGGTGGTATGCCACTGAGTAGAGCTGGCGTTTCTTTAACCGGGCAGCATATGGCATCTGTTTGAGCCCTTTGATCCTCTTGGTGAGGTACTTTTGGGGTCTTTCCAGTTGCTGCAGGTGTCTGGTAAGGTACATCCCAAAAGGGGCATTGTACTCAATTATGGGCCTGACGAGAGATGAGTAAAGAGGCACGATGACCACCCCTGATCTAGATGTGAATCCCTTCATGATTAGGTGGGCTATATAAAATGTTTTTCTAACCACTTTGGCCACGTGGTTGTCAAATGAGAGATTGCTATCAACTTGGGTCCCCAGGTCCCTAATTACTTCTTCTGTACTTAATGGATTACCACCTATGTGGTAATTTGTGGGCACTTTGTTTTTGCCAAAGGGGATGACTATACACTTTTTGGTGTTTAGCTTGAGGCCATGGCTCTGGCACCAGTTGTCTGTTTCTATGAGGCCCTTTTGGAGGATGCTTATGTCGGCTGGAGAGTCGATTATGGCGCCCAGTTTGCAGTCATCTGCGAACTTGGTCAGCCACAGTCCTTCCGTGTTGGCCTGTACCACTGAGAAATATATACTGAACAAGAGAGGTCCCAGGACTAAGCCTTGTGGGATGCCACTTGTAACTGGTTTGGAGTCTGACATGGCTCCAGCAATTCTAACCATGTGGGTTCTGTCCTTGAGCCAGTTTGCAACCCATCTAGTGATATAGGGGTTTATATTTAAGCTGGTGAGCTTATCTATAATGCCCGAGTGGGGTATTGTATCGAAGGCTTTTGCGAGGTCCAGGTAGGTTGTGTGGACCACCTTCCCCTCGTCAATGGCCTTGGTGACTGTTTCAAAGAAATCAACCAGGTTTAAGAGGCAGAATCTGCCCTTAACAAAGCTGAACGGGGTAGGATCCAGTGTCTGTAGGTCCCCAATATCTTTATTTATGAGGTCCATGATGATCCTTTCCATAGCTTTGCAGACCAAGCTAGTCAGGCTTATGAGGTGATAGTTTCCAGGATCCGTTGAGGCACCACCTTTGTGGAGATGGACCATTGTTGCTGTACGCCACTCTTTGGGTACATATCCTGTAGTAAGGCTGAGATTGAACAGTAGTTTTATGTTTGGGTTTAGCTCTTCTTGGAGTTCATGTAGGATGCAGCCCGGGACACTGTCTGGTCCCATTGATGCTGTGTTTTTTGCTTTGGAGAGGGCAGTTCTTACCTGAGCATCTGAGATGTCAGGGGGAGCAGCACTCTGCTGGGATAGATATTTGCCCTTTTGGTAGGGAGGGGGGGGAGAAGTTTGCACTGAACCTGTCAGCTAGGATGTTGGCAATGTCTGTGGGTTTGGTGTATTTTTCGTCATTTTGGACTAATTCTGAGCATATCTGGGAATTCCCACCCAGGTTCCTAACATAACTAAAGAAAGCCTTGTGATTATCCTTAGTGTCCTGTGCAACCTTTCCCCCAAGCTGGCCTTAGACGATTTTTTGAGTGCCGTAGTTTTTGCTAATACTGATCAGAGATGCCTTCCTTTTTCTCTATCATGTAGTAGCTTCCTCCTTCTATTGTATAGTTTGTTTATGGCTGGGGTACACCAGACAGGACGCCTGCCTTTGGAGGATTGGGTCTTGGTTTTATTTGGGATTGTGATAATCCATGCATTCCTGAAGATGTTCATAGAATGCGTTTATAAAGGATTCTGCGGTCTCAGCTGTATTTTCCACAGGCCCGGGACTTTGAAGGATTCCACCTCAGTTTTGAGGAGTGTGAAATTTGCTTTGGAAAAGTTTTTCACTGTGGTTTTCAGGGCAGGGGTGGTGTCGGGATGTGAATATCCAGTGAGATTAGTTTATGGTCTGATCTTACCAGTGAGGGAGACACTTCTGGTCTGGAGCATAGAGTCCCCATGTTGGTGATGATCAGGTCCAGTATGTTTTCCCCTCTTGTGGGACTGGTAACAAGTTGTTCCATAGCATTTGAGTTTATAAATTCTAGGAACCTTTGGGCTAGGTGTTGGAGCTAGAGTAATGCTCCCAGTCTATGTTTGGGTAGTTGAAGTCGCCCAATATAATGGTGTTTGGAGAGACCTTCATATTTTCCAGTGTTCTCAAGAAGGCCAAGTGGGGTTCCTGGGTTTGGGAGGGTGGTCTGTAGCAGGCTATAAACTGGAAGGTAGTTTTACCCACTGTTAGTTGCACATGGATAGTCTCTGATGCTTCGTGCTGTGCCACCAACCTGGAGGTGTGGGTATCTTTGACGAATATTAATACTCCCTCCTTTGTGGTTCGGTCCAAGTTTTGGGGCCGAAAAGCATGGTATGAGGTATAACCTGGTAATGCTGGGGTGCTCTCGGGAGCCTTGAACCAGGTTTCTGTTACTGCACAGATATCGATGTTCTCCATGCTAAGGAGAGTTTCAAGTGCATGCATCTTGAGGTTTAGACTTCTGACGTTGAGTAGCATTACTCTTAGTTTCTTATCCCTTGTGATAGCTATGGAGGTGGGTTTGTCTTTTGAGCCTTGCCTAAAAAAAGGCACTATGGGGTAGCAAGAGCCTTTGCCAATATCCGAAAGCCCAGGGGTGACAGGTGCAAGCCGTCCCTAGCGAAGCATCGTGGCTTGTCGAGCATGTCATCCCAGGCTGACAGGCATTGTTTCCCCTTTGAATGACACCAATACTTAAGCCAATTGTTGAAATTGATCATCTTGTCTTCATATTGTGGCATCATTCTTGGTGAGTGTAAGATGCTACTCAAGGTCAGGGTCATACCGGCCTGGGCTACATGCTCAGAGAGCTCCTCTATGTCTCTTTTCATGTAGTCCAGGGAGGTACATCTCAGGTCATTCACACCAGCATGGACAATGACTGAGTCATATTTGTACTTGCCTTGGAGTGACCTGAGTGCTTGTGTTATGCGGCGGATCCTAGTGCCCGACAGGCAGCTCACCGTGACCTTCTCCTTGTTCAGCCTGGCGAGCGGGACGTCAGTGTGCCTGAGTCACCTATTACAAGTGTATCAGGTGTGTTGTTTAGCCTTAAGGGCTGTGACTGTTTGGCACACTGGCTTTGTGAGCTATGTGTTGCACGTGTTTTGTTTTGGGGTAGCGGTTGCTTGGGTGTCTGCTTTGGACGTCTCTGCTGCTTAGGCAGATTTTTATTTAGAGCCTCCGAGTATGTTTTTGTGTGTTTATGTGTTTGGTTTGCTGGCGTGGTAGGTCTATGTGAGACAGTAGTCTCTAGTCAGGCAACAGGAATTCAGGAAGCAATAACCAGCTTACAGAGGAACTAGCAAACCTCCGCCTGTTGCATAAATTAATAGCAACACAACAAGCTTGCATATGTCCTAAATGGAGTTTAATGATAGGAATGTGGCAGAAATATTTATGCAAAATGGTGGCAGCAACACTGTGGACTCCTGTAAGCCTTCATCCTAGCTAACACATCACCCTTTTCTATACTTTATACTGCATTTCCAGTGCAATATAAAAATTATTACTCTGTTTTAAAGTAAAAAAGACAGTTTCCACAATGTCAAAACTGTTCTATACAAAAGTAAAGTAGTCTGCATTATACATCAACTACAACATGAGATATTTTTTATGAAAATAAATCGGCAGATTAACAATACATAGCAAACCTTCAGACAATGAATCTAACCCAATTTAGTTTTGTAAAGGGCAGATAACCCCTACTTAACCTGGAAGGCATCTTTGAGAAGGTCATCAAAGCAATAAATCGGGGCAAAACAGTGCATACTGCCTACCTTAACCTAGCCAAGGCATTTGATACAGCACCTGACTGGGGCATTGTAGACAAACTCACAGAACTGTGTATAAACCCTAATGTCAACTGCTGGATATTGGGATGGCTCTCAGATATGACCCAAGAAGTTAGGATAGGGGAGCCCATATCCACAAACAGGCTTGTCACTACAGCAGTTCCTCAGGGCTCTGTGCTGGAGCCACTTGCTTTTGGTATCTACTCCTCCAAAGTCAAGCCCAACATCAGAGGCCATTGTTTGACTAATTCTGCAAACAGTTGAAAACTAGATGAGGATGCAGTCGGAGAACTCCCCCCTCCCACAAGACACTAATACCAAGCAAGAAGGGCTGACTCAGACAAACAAGTGGTGCCGAGGCCACAGTCTAAAACTCACTGCCAAGGGATACATATTAGCATCCTACTGGAAGTTGGCTACCACTGGAAACTATCTCATTGATAACACACCCCTAAGAGAAGATCCAGTAGTCAGGAATCTGGAGACACATGTAGGCAGTAACTTAACCTTTGTTGATACAAAAGGAAATTATTCTATGTTGCTTTAACTTATAAGCAAAGGTATGGCATTTAGGTCTAAGGAAGTCATTGTTCTACTGTATTCAGCCCTTGTCAGACCACTCATTGAATGTGATGCCCCATTCTGTACATACCTGACCAGGCAGATGCAACAACTGGAATGTTTACAAAGGTTCCTAACAAAAGGGATACTGATTGCAAACAAAATTCCCTATGTAGATCCCCTTAAAGCCCTATCCCTGTATTAGGCCTCCTACAAACTGTCGAGTGGAAACCTATGCATGTCATACAAGGCATGCTTGGATCCCATGCTGATAGACATTCTGTATATCTGCAAAACAAATAGAATTAGAATTACCCAATCACGGGAATTAAACCTTGTTTGTAACATTAAATGGACATGTTGGAGTGACAGTTATGTGTCTCAAAAACCATACCTTCCCTGGAATACGCTTCCCATCCATGTAAAGCAGAGTTCTTGCCTGACCAGTTCCAGTGTAACTTGGACCAGTGGACGAGGAATCAGAAATTCACCTGTGGTCGAGCAACTATGTCCCTAATGGACAGAGGTAGCCTAGAAATACCTGGCCACTCAAGTATGAGCCTACATATACCCCCTTGAATAATATTAAAGTTCCTAAAACTTGTCAGATACATTTGTGATGCTTGCTAAAGGTGCATGTGATTGTGAGGCCAATAAATACATATGAACCTATGAATCTATATTCTGATATATGAAACAGTTAGTTAGATGTTGCTGCTGTCACCCAGTGTCTTATACCAATTATTCACCAGCACTTTCAGAATAACAGGTAGCATAATCATTTATGATATAGGAAGATCAGAAAGTTATGAGTTCTGTTCCCACACCAACTGCATGAATTAATTTTCCAGTGCTGATAGTGCAGAACAGAATAATGTAGGTGCTGCAGTCTAGAAGTGCCCATCCTTCAAATGAGATGTTAAACAAAGGTCCTGTCTGCCTAAATTAATAATCTCTCAGGTAGATGCAAATAATCCCCATTATCCTGAGCACATTCCCTACAGTCACTATGAATACCACCTCAGGTACCCCCTAAAACTAGAACATGCCTAGTACAACTAACCTGGTAAACAAAAATTCATTAATTGCAAGAACAGTTATTGTATTTATTTAACCTTGTTCACGTATTTAAGCACTCTGTAAACACCCATGTTCGATGTATTTTATTCTCTGTATCTTACTTTTTGTGGAGCTTTTCTCCCAGGGCCTCTACTGAAAATGGGTCTCTGACCCAGTGGACTTTCCCAATAAACAAATGTCAATAAATAAACAATAAATTAATAAATAAACAGGCAATAACATACAGCATGTACTTTTATGGCTAAACTAATACTAAAAATATTTTTTGGATATTAAGTTACATAACTAATGCTGGCATTTTGTTTCAAATTAATAATTACTGCAGAAATCAAGTTAGCTATACTTCAATTCTCACAGTAGAAAAACTCAAAGAAGAATGCTAGCAAGAAATATACTTATCCATGCCTCGCCTGTGCTTGCCACCCACAATTCAGTATATACTGCACTGGATTCTTCTGCTTGTTCTGGAAGTGACGGCTTTGCCTGAAAGACAGAGTCAGTCATGAATTTCATAGTATACTCCCAAAGAGATGTGCATGTTCCATATTAGATTGCTATTATTATTATTATTATTATTATTATTATTATTATTATTATTATTATAGAGAAGATAGCAGAAGCAGGAATTATGACAATGCACAGTTTATCATATAACTTTATATGCAACAAACAAGGCAGCAAATCCCAAACAGTGAGGTATGCAAACATTCAGTCACATTATCAATCCTACTGAAGAATGGTGGTCTCATGCCTAGTAAGATCCACTGTTTAAGATAGAAGTCCATCTCCACAAACAGGCTGATCACTAGTGTAGTTCCTCAGTGCAAAAAATCTAAATCTAAAATTTTACATTCGTTTAAATGGGGTGTCATTTTGCTGTGGAACTATCTCTGTTCAGTGGAAAATTGGCACTGCTTATTAAGAATATAATTTTTCTTTTACTGTCATTCGGCTAAACTTCATTTGGAGAATTCATATTCTTCTAGGTAAGACGCACAAAATGGAGCATTATTGGAATTTTGAGACTCTTTACTGTGACTCCCGAACCTTTAAAAAAGTAAGAGCTATCCTGAGAAAATGACATCTTAGGACAAAGATTACTGTTATACTTACAAAATGTCTTTTGCAGAGGATGCCGTCCCTTGCATTCCCAATGTAGGGGACTGCACCCCCCCACACCCCTACTGCTTATACACACACACACACACACACACACACACACACACACACACACACACACACACACACACACACACACACACATGTGTGCATACACACACACATTCATATAAATATACTGCCATGGTCACTGAATAGGCAATACTTAAAGATATAGCAGTTTCAGAGTTGATATATATTTACCTGTAATCACACTAAAATTCTTGGTGTTCTAAAGATCACACAAAACATACAAAAGAAATCCATCCCGAATGGGTACCCTCAAAAAATGAGGAAAACTAAAAAGATATTTAGGTACAATATGCAGACACTGCAACGCAGCACCTGCATAAAAAAAGATGACTCCCAATTTTCCACACAAACTTTTGTTTAGGAACCCTTACATAGTGTACACTCAAGGTTTTATATATATATATATATATATATATATATATATATATATATATATATATATATATATATATATGTGTGTGTGTGTGTGTGTGTGTGTGTGTGTGTGTATATATGTATACATATATATGTGTGTGTGTGTATATATATATATATATATATATATATATATATATATATATATATATATATATTCTATACTTCTATACCGACATATATGCATTGTTGCGTGGCAATGGTACACTACAACACTGAGTTGTATGTAAGCTTCTGTTCGTTAACACCACTAAAGCGAAAATAATAACCATAAATACAAGGTGTGTGCTGATCATGGCAGCCCAAAATCTTTGGGTCAATGCTTTGACTATTTGTGGCTGATTTCCTCCTTTTTTCACTTTATCTGACCAAGAATCTGAGAATCTTTCAATGGCCATGGGATATTGCAGTAGCTGTGCACATCTATAAGGCTTGCTTGTGGCTTCTTACCTGAAAAAAGCTCTTCTTCTGCTGAAGATGCTTACTCAGGCTGTCAGCTTGAGTGGTTAGGATTCTAATCATGTTGAATTTGGGCTTTTATCATTGCAGGTCTCAAATCGGTTCCAAACCATGAAGTATATAATGACATTTGGATCCTACTAATTTGCAGCTGGAAGTGAATACATAGCGGACCATTGGTTATTTTTAAAATGTCCATTTTACATATTAAAATTATAAAGAAAAGACCTAGATTTGCAACATATCACACCAATGTTGGGCTATAGAGTCTTTACCATCAGTATTGGCAGGAGTTGGCAATGCCATCATGTTTATCATAATTGATTAGCAGCTACTGCATTGTCAGAACTCTTTGAATGTATGTCTAAGTGTTTATGTACAACTTGTGAAGGTACCTGTTTAATGACCTTATAAATAAGTAGGCTGTTCCTAGACATGCAGCCCAAGAGACTATTGAGAAGCCTAGTGCAAATTTCCAGTTGCTCCAGAGCACAATATGTTTAAGTGACTGGATTCAAAGGCATACAGTTGGTAAATGGAGGCTGAGAGAATAAAACAGTTTTCAGCCTTAATCCTCCATGCTATTTACCAGACTAAATTCCTGTTTTGTTTTGAAATTGATAACCAAAGCTGTCTTATTCATGCTGCAGTGTGCATGGCTTTGTGTTGCTTTACTCCAACACCTACAAAGCATTTTGTTTCTGGCATACACTACTCCAATAGTGTTACCCATCACTATAACATTGAACAAAACCACAAGATAATTCCAACCAAGAACAAGAACAGGAAACCTCGTAGCTTCACACTTTTATTCACAAACTTGAGACTCTGATGAAGTCCATAATACCTGGATGAAAGCGCTTAAGTTTGTGAATATCACTGTAGCATTAGTACTACAAATACAAAAGGGGTTGGGGTTAGCATAATGATTAAGACATTTACATTACAAACACAAAATGCAGGGTTTGCTTCTTGCATGGGATAATTAGACAAGCTTAAAATGGTCCCCAAAGACAATTATCTTAGTTCTAACATAAGTTGCATTAATATGTACTACAGAGAAATTATTCATTTATGCTCATTGTCACTACTTTTAATGCACATGCTCACTGGTTATTATACAGGCCAATGAAGGTAAATGTTTAATGGCTTTTTTTATCTTGTTTTCAATTAATGACCATAGATGGCTTATGTCTAAACAATTTGTAAACATTTTACATTAGAAGAGAGCATTATTCATGTTGCAGTGTGCATAATTCTATTCTACTCCTTGTTCTGCAAACATTTGTGCTTCTCACATACACAACTCATACCGTGTTGCCCAACTCTGCTTCGTTATTACTACAACTACCTTGCATACCATCGGCAGAGTCTACACAGAAGTTGTTCATTCATGATCACCAACTCTGAGGTCATCCTAATTGCTGAAACAGTTTCTTTGCTGCACTATATGACTTTGAATACTGCCAGATAATATAATTGTACTGTTTCTGGCATTTCTAAATATTAGCACATCACCAATACTTTAGAATATTGTAAAGCTATTATAAAGTTATAATTCTGCACATTCTCAGATCTCCCCCGATCTGCCAGACAGCTAGAAAAAAAAAAAAAAGAAGAAAAGTCTGCTTACACAAGTGTAAATAACTGAAACACACTTCCAGAATCATTGTTGTTAAGAGATGAGGTGCTAGATTTCCCACCCTACCCAGTGTTGAAAGTACTCCAGTTCAACACAATTCAGAACAAAATGTAGCCATGAATGTGTTTTCTGACAATCTGCCCATTTCTTATCAAGTGTTTTCCCAAACAATAGCAGAAACAATGAGAAAAGAATCGTCTCTGGGTTTCATTCTTCCTGTGATTACAGTCAGCTGCAAAAATTATTAAAGTCAATAATTCATCCATAGACAGAGTTGTTAAAATGAAACCAGAATTTTCACTTTGGAACTCAATGACAATAGCAAATCTAGATAGTTGAATTCCTTAGAAAAGAGTGCAAAAGTATTCTGAATGCTGTAAGAGATACGTATGGCCCTTCAAAAAGGAGTAACTTAACCATCAGGTAATTAACGGATGATGTCATGCCTAATAAGTTGTCCAATGTTGCCCAAGTAATGTTTCAATCAGTTACTGCCTATGAGGCATTATACGTCTACGTGACTGATAAGTTCATAGAACATTATGTTTGCACCAAAAGGGCCCCCCACACAGACTGGTCTACATACTGCGGGTTATTTCTATGTCCTACAATCAGCCAAAAAGGGCAAAGAAATACTAAGTAACAATAACAAGTTAATGATCTCAGCTGACATTCCTAAAGAAGTAAGACAGGATTGGACAAAACTGGCATTACGTATTCAAAAGTTATTACATAACGGAATAAGATTCTGGATGATGTATCCCACCACAGTTTCTATAAAATGAAAACCTTCTAACTGCATTCGTTTTTATTCCTTGTTCTGTAAACAGTTGTACTACTGACATACACAATTCAAATGGTGTTGTCCAACCCTGCTTCATTATTATTAGAGCTACTTTGTATATCATACAATACTGCATAAATAGTGCACATTTTTGATGAGGACTTGGGACATTGATGAGAGACAAAAGTATTCAGTGTTGGATTTATTTGGTCTTATCATTGTAAACACTAGCTTTCTAGTATGGGCAAGTCCTAGGGACAATCAGTCACAGGCTGTTAAAATAAATGTCTGCATCATTAAATGATGTGTTTGTCATGCTGTCTTTGATTCTGACATACTTTCAACAAATGGGAAATGGCTAGCAGAATTATACAGTCTTTAAAATTTTTTTGCAACTCCTTATCATATGATGAAGATCTGGATATGTACTAAGTGTTGTTGGTTCCCATGAATTTTTGGACATAAGGTGGCTAACTTCGATCTCTGTTGTTGGGGCACCCATAAACTTATGCAGTTTCCTCCTGTTGAGGGATACCACAATACCTGAAGGTTGAGAAGTTGAATCTCTTAGTCATCTAACTTCTTGTGTGGGCTTGGTCAGGACCTCTATGTGGACTCTGATACTTACTATCTACAGACCTCCCTTTTTGGGACAACACAGCTTCATAATGGCACCCAACTCATCTAACACAGTTATTTTTCTGGTAAAATTTTCATGCTGCATTACTTAAAAAAATTACAAATTTCTTTATGCCTAATTTAATTAATGGAAGATCATCTAACATTTTTTATCAAATCCAAGTGTTTTGGAACTGGAGACTCATCTATGCTTTGTAATTTTCTTATTTATGCTTTTTGTTGAATTACTTTCTAGGTATAAAGAAATATGGTAACAAGCAATGCGACAGTAAGTGTCTCAGATGATTATTTTTCCTTGTTCCTCATTGAAAAACAATGTTTGAATAACTAAGGGTGCACAGTCCTAAAGTTATGATAGTGTGGAACTGCACCTATGTTGTATTAACCCTATCAAGCATTTGTTTTTTCTACTATTTTTAAAGATTGTAAAATTATTATTATTAAATTGTTTTGTAATACTTTGAAAATTTTCTGTCCAGGCCTCAACTGAAAATGGGCTACTACCCAGTTTGACTTCCTGGTAATTAAATGTCAATAAATTAGGATTTACTGTCATACTTAGATATGCTACCAATGCATGTAACGCCATATGAATTACAGGAGACATTTCTGGGTACATTGCAGGTTATACAGCGAGCACTTTTGGCAAACATCAAAGATTGAACCAATACTAATTTCAAGAACTTCAGTCATAACCTGACCTGGGAATGGGGCCCATTCCCATCATGGTATTAGAAATCCAAAATACTTGGAGAAATTAAACAAAGTAACGTGGTCAACAAAAATGAATTGATTGTATGAAAAGGCAATAACATACAGTATCTCTTTTTATGGCTGAAGTGACATTGCAGCTATACTAGCAGAGATTAACTTAAATTACAGAATTAATTCTCAGTTTTTCAAGTTAGTCATTAGTGCAGAAGACCCGATAGCTATACTTCAAATCTGACAGAGTCCATCCATCCATCCATCACTCCTTTTCCCATTTTTGCACATTTGATTGGGGTGTCACTTCAACAGAGACAATCATCTAGAGCCAAGGTTTACACTGCCAGCTGGCTATCCCTGTCATGGTAGTTCTTCCACACCACACACTTGAATGCACACTCACACCTATGGCCAGTTTAGAGTGTCCAATCCACCTACTGCATGTCCTGAAATGTGGGAGGAAACCCATTCAAACACAGAGAGGAAATGCAGACTCTACACAGTGGACACCCCTGCTGAGAATCTGGTAACACTAACTGCTGTGCTGCTGTGAAAGAATACTAGCTAGAAATATACTTATCCATACCTTGCGAGGGGTTGCCTCCCACAATGAAGTATACATTATCTCTGATTCTTCTCTTTGCTCTGGAACTGATGGCTTTGCCTGAAATACAGGACAGATCATGAATTTCATATTATACTCCTAAAGAGATATGCATGTTACATATTAGAACTTTTTATATAAATGTAAAGATAAAAGCAATAAGAATAATGCCAATGCACAGTTCATCATATAACCTAAAAGGCATCAGTCACAACGAGGTATGCAAACATTGCTCAAGTGGACTATCAGTCTTACAAAAGAATGGTGGTCCCACTCCTAATAAGATCCACCTTCTAATTTTGTGTTTTAAATATTAGAGGTGCAGTGTACTAAATCTGTATAACAATAGATGCAGGAACAAAAAGTTTTAAATGGAAACATTTTCATTCTTTTAAGTGGGATGACATTTTGATGTGTAAGTATCTCTGTCCACTGAAAAAATGGCATTATTTATTAAGAACATTAGCAACGTTTTTACTGTCATCCAGCTTAGTTCATTCAGTGAGTCTGGATCCTTGTACCTAAAATTTCAAAAATGGGACTTTATTGGAATTTTGAGAATCATTACTGTGACTTGAAACTTCACAAAATTACATAATTGCAAGGTATAAAGATCACATTTACATGAAGAAATATTTTTGCAGAAGGATAATACCTCCTGCATCCTCGTACCCTTTCTACTTACACACACACATATCTATCTATATATATATATATATATATATATATATATATATATATATATATATATATATTCTCCCTCTCTCTCTCTCTCTCTCTCTCTCTATATATATATATATATATATATATATATACATATATATATATATATATATATATATATATATATATATATATATATATATATATATATATATATATATATATATATACACACATTATATACATAAATGATAGGATGATAGCTATACATATACAGATATAGATATATAGGTACATGTACCTACTACAAGATCACTGTACCTCAGAGAGGATAGAATACTCTGAAACATAGCAATTTCATTGTTAGTATGTATCTTCTTTTAATTGCACATAAATTCTTTGTGCTCTAGGGGTCACAGTTATGGTCTTAGGACATACAAAGGGAAGCCTTCATCCAAAATTGATACCCATAACAAAAGAAAACAAACTAAAAAGAGATTTAGGTACAATTTACAAGCATTCCAAAATGGGATCCAAGTAGACATAGCTACCTATCAATTCTCCACACATAAACCTTTATTTAGAAGCTTCTTGTTATGTCCCTGGAGCATGCAGAACTTTATTTGAGATCAAGAAAGTTCAATATTTTAGGACCATTTATAAAACCAGAATAAGATCAGTAAATGAATATAGGGCATTTTTGTTCATATTGGAGAAGTGATTATACTAATGAGTTGTATAGGATATTGAGTTGTAATCAAAGTGCACTAAGCTTTTATGCCACATCAGTCTTTCAGTCATAATGCAAGATTGTATTGATTTGCTATGATTCTATATAAGCCCAGTGTTTGTGTGGGTTTGTGCTGAATTCCTCAGAGCTGCACTTTGCCTGAAAGTTATAGAGAATCTGCTGCATCTAAAGCCATCTGTTGCTAAAATAATAAAAATAAGTAAGCATCATTTTGCACTTCTGATGATTATTTTACTGTATTTCATGAAAATCCTGCATTAATTGTTACATTTCTCACACTTTAGTACAGCTTCAAAGCTGAACTGTTCCAATGCTGCTGTAGTACTTAATTATATCGTGTCTGCTAGTTTTACAGGACAGTCGTATCTACATTGTGTGCTATCCCTGCACTTGAGCTCTAAATCCAGCAATTTTCATTAAGATGGTTACCTGACTGCACTCCTGCGGTAGAAGTGTGCTGTAGCAAACCTATCTAAGTTGGGTGCTGCTGGCTGAAAGCTTATGAACCTGTGCTATTGGCTGCATGCAGTGATCCTGTGATGAAAATAAAAAGCAGTTTCCTTTGAATCCATCAGCACCATTTCCTTTGTAACATTAGCAATCTTTGGCACTAGAACCTTTTCCTAATGAAACAATTTATCTTTTTCTTTTTTGTTATTACCTAACTAGAGGGATGCTATAACAGGTTAACTATTCAAATTATTTGAACAGGTCCACTCCAAGGTTAAGTGTTTTCTGCACTACCATAGCTATTTAGCACATGAAAAATCTAAGCAACTCAGACAACATTAGGACAGAAAAGTCTGATAATATGAAATTTCACAGCAGAAGATATAGGAATTTCTGATTAGCTCTCAGTGGTAAAGGCTTAGGAAAGTGAAACAAACTTCAGTGTTCAAAACTTTCATTAAGATTTCATTAAAAGGAATGCTATAGATATTACTTTGAGCTCTTCTGGTTCTTAGATTGCTAGTTTCACTTTTAATAGTTCAGCACAGCGTTCATAGGCCCGATCCTTGGATTAGGTCTGTGATAAGTAACTGCAATAGTTGCTTAAAATTAGGTACCACCTCTCCTAATTATGTTTTCTTTTTTATAATTCCCACCCTTGAATGCCTCTCAATGAAAGCCAGTTCTACTACAATATGTCAGATTGCTCTATAAATAAATTTATCGCCCATGTCAGCCCAGATTTACTTAAAAAAACAACCAACCATAAGCATACTTTCAGTGATTAAAATATATTCTTGAAAGGCAAAAGCATTTAAACTTCCTCAAAACAAACATTTCAGGCTCTTCAGTACAACATGGATTTAAATGTATGGTGCATACATAAAACACATGTTCAGAATTCAAAATATTAAAAAAACAAATTAATTTATTTTACACTTGTAGGAATTTATAGTAGTGTTAATGGTGGGTTCACTATAACAATTAAAGAAAATATTATCTGAAAATCATAGAAGTAATAAAAAGCCCAAAGGGGAGCTGTGCATTTGTAAAAGCCTAGTCCTTCATGGTAATATCAATGTATGTGCCCTGTCAAGACAAGACAAACTTTCTTTGACATTTATATAATCTTCTGTCACAGTGTAATTACATCTATACTCCTGTTGGACATTTGGAAACTATGTCTGAGTATGACATGTTAGTTACTTGCATATCCTCAGTCACAAGGGAGTCCAAGATGCTAATTAATAATATAGAAGCTTTTGGCCAACATAATCCTTAAAGAGTAAAAAATTCGTAGACTACTGACTGTTCCTTTTATTCTGCAGCCCAAAAACTCATGGACAAGTCTAAATTTCTTTTGATGTCCTTTGTAAGTCAGTCTTCAAACTAACTACAGCTCCTAGATAATTTTCAGATAATTCTTGATTTTTTTTGTATAGAATTTAGCTTTATAACAGTTTCATCTCCAAACTATAACTGGAAATTAAGCTATAATATCAACCTCATTTCAAGAATAATCAAGGTATATACTTCTCAGAAGTCAAGGTCAATGTCAGTGGTCTCTGGCTGACTAAATTTGCAGATGATTGCAAATTAGGAGTTGTCATTGAATCTCACACTGACACAAATGCTCTCTAGGAGGGGCTGGCACAGACAAACAACTGGTGTCAGAGCCATGGATTAAAACCAAATGCCAAGAAATGCATAATAGTATCCTTTGGGAAGTCATCCATCCGTGGTTACTATCATACTGACAACACACCCTTTAGAGTTGACCCAGTAGTCAGAGACTTAGGGGCACACATAGTAATCTAGCCTAATCACTTGTCTACAGTGGTGAGGAAATCATTCTATGTTGCACAACTTATAAACAAAGGTATGCTATCTAAGTCCAAGGAAGTCATTGTTCCACTGTATTCGGCATTCATCAGATCTATCATTGTGTACAATGCCCCCTTTGGTATGTACCTAACCAGGCATAACCAACAACTAAAATGTCCACAGAGGTTCCTCACTAAAAGAATGCAGGGTGCAAGTAATATGCCCTATGCAGACCACCTCAAGGCCCTATCTCTGTATTCTGTCTCCTACAGGCTTTTGAGGGGAGAGCTATGCCAGACATACAGGGTGTTGTCAGTCCCCACTATAATGGACCTACTGCACATCCAAAAAACAAACAGTATCAGAATTGCCCATTCTAGACTTAAACCTTGCCTGTGATATAAATAGGACCTGCTGGAGAGATAGGTATGTATCCCAGAGACTACCCCATCTATGGAACAGGCTCCCCATCTACGTGAAGCAGAGTTCCTCCCTAACCCAATTCCAGTGCAACTTGGACAACTGGATGGGAAACCAGAAATTCATCCCTGGTTTGGCACCTATGTGTCTAATGCAAACAGGTAACCTGTAAATGGTTCATCTCCCAAGCCCATGCTTACACTTATCAAGGGTATCAGAACTTGCCAGAGATTTGGGATGCATGGGTAGGCTTAAAAAGGCCCTTGTGGTCATTAGCCTAGTAAACAGCCATGAACCTATCAGATAACCATGTTCCTTTCAATATAAGATGGGCAGGTTTTAAAATTAAATTGAGAATAATTATCAGCCTTGATGTTCTCAGCAAAAAAATGGCTTATTGAAACAAAATATATAGTGCAAAATAGTACAATGTGACAAAAAATACAAAATCAGTTTCATATAAAAAAATCCATCACTTTAAAACAGCTACAATTGCTGAGTGTGAGTCCCACAGGAGTTATGTGCTTTAGTTTCTTTCATTCTGAAACTGTGTGTAAACACAAGGACTGTGTGTTTTTCCTTAAAATGCTTTTCTTCTTTGCTGCTGTAGCTCAGCATGTAAACAAACTCCTTTAGTAGTATAGTCAATGCAGGCACTGGGTTCAAGTCCTATTGGGGTTGCATAGTCGCACTCCATTGTTAAAGTAGGATGGCTGTTTGCATAATAGTATAGGTAAAGTGGTCAGACTCTGATGATGGCACTGACATCACAAAGAGGATCAAGGGTGGAGAGAACCACTAGACATCAGGATAACATATACTGAAGTACTGTAATGGCACTGACATCAAAACAGGGATTGGGCTGGGAGGAACCACTAGACATCAGGGATAACATGAACTGAAGTACTGTAATGGCACTGACATAAAATCAGGGATCGGGGGTGGGAGAAACTGGTAGACATCAGGGATAACATATACTGATGTACTGTAATCATACTGATGTTAAAATAGGGATCAGGGGTGGGAGGAACCACTTGACCCAAGGGATGAATCAAGGAATAAAGTGTTGTACCAGCACCAACAACAGTATGGGAAATGGTGGATGGGGGATACACTACACCATTAGGGACCAATAGGTACATACTTAATGGCACTTCCACTATTATGGAGGGGGGCAGGAGGGCAGATAGGTTAGGGACAGGTACAGGGACTGTGGTGTGTGTGGTATGTGTGCATGTACACTTGTGTGTGTGTGCATGTGTGCATGTGTGTACATATGCATGTGTGTGTGTGTGTGTGTGTGTGTGTGTGTGTGTGTGTGTGTGTGTGTGTGTGTGTGTGTGTGTGTGTGTGTGTGCACCTGTGTGTGTGTGTGTGTGTGTGTGTGTGTGTGTGTGTGTGTGTGTGTGTGTGTGTGTGTGTGTGTGTGTGTGTGTGTGTGTGTGTGTGTGTGTGTGTGTGTGTGTGTGTGTGTGTGTTTGCTCATGTGTGTGTGTACCTGTGTATGTGTTTGCACATGTCTGTGTGTGTGTGTGTGTGTGTGTGTGTGTGTGTGTGTGAGGGTGAGTGGGAGGACTGTCACTGTGTACATGAGCAACAGTTTACTATCACAATGCGCATATGAGCAAAGATATGCACAGCATGGTAATAAATGCAATTCAGTGACATGCAAATTAGCCAATAATAAGATCTTAACTTGTCACAGCTAACATAACTCTCAATTGCGAATAGGCATGCCATGGGAGAAGAGACTTTTTGGCTTGTGTTAAGTACTTTAAAGAAATCCTGGGTTTATATTTGAATCCTTTAGCTATAGCATTAATTGAATCCTCCTCTGAATACTTTAAAAAGTTCCCTTTAGTCTTAAAATACCACTTACTGACATGAGGAAACTAATAAATAAATTAAGACTCATCTCAATGTTTAGGAAATGCCAACCTAATTTTAAGTTACCTTCAGTTTAATCACTTTATACTAAGTCTTTATTACACAGAACTGTCTTTCAAAAGGAAAGATTTGGAGTCTGAAGACTTTTGCCTCCTATGTGTTGTAAGAGTTGCAGTTGTAAAAGTGATGCCAGTGTTTTTAGTTCATATGATCCAAATACGTTTTAAGCACTAGTCATGAACACTAAATATTAACAATTTATAACAACGTAATACACTTCAAATACAACTATTAACAGTAGTCTTCAGATTGTTATATATTGATTAAATCGGTAGAAAAGGAGGTAGAAGAATGCAAAATGGTTTAGGCTAATGCTTTTAAAATTCTCCCTTTTCCTTAATCCTATAGCAGCAATTCATGATTCTATACAATCTGTATATAACTCCTCACAATTTATCAACTTTTGGAATTCCATTTTTCCTTTCTTTTATTTTTTATCCAAGTCAACTTTTTTGACTCCTTCCACCTCTTGGGATTTAGAAAAAATCAAAATCATTTGGTTTTGCCTGCTGATAGTTGCGCATGGATGATCTCCGGGGTATCATGCTGCGCTACTAACCTGATCAGCATTAGTAAGAAATTGAGGGCCCTCATCAAGTCAACTAAAGCTAATTTTGAAAAGAAAGTTGCCAAGGATGCCAAGGATAACCATAAGGCCTTCTATGGCTACGTCAAAAACCTAAATGGCAACGCTCAGGTCTGTTCTGAGCTAGTACAAAATGGAACAAAATACATGGACCCTTCTGACATTGCCAACATCTTGGCTGACAGGTTCAGTGCAAACCCCCCCCCCCCCCCTCACCACCTACAGGGCCTATTACCATTCCAGGGGATTGTGTAAGTCCAATTATTACTGATATGTTGGTTAACAAGGCTCTATCTAAAGCTAAAAACACTGCCTCCATGGGACCAGATGGTGTCCCAGGCTGTGTCATACGCGAGCTCCAAAAGGAATTAACCCCGCATCTTAATACCCTGTTCAGTCACAGCCTCTCCACAGGATATGTGCCCAGAGAATGGCGCACGGCAACGGTTGTCCTGCTACACAAGGGTGGGGCCACAACTGACCCTGGGAACTACCGACCAATAAGGGCAGATCATGCCTCCTGAACCTGGTGGATTTCTTTGAGACAGTTACTCAGGCTATAGATAAGGGAAAGGAGGTACACACGGCTTACCTTGACCTTGCTAAAGCATTTGACACCATTCCCCATTCGGGTATTATTGATAAGCTCACCAGCCTGGGCATAATCCCTTACGTCACAAGATGGATCGCAAACTGGCTCTCAGACAGATCCCATAAAGTAAGAGTTGCGGGATCTATGTCCGAATCCAGACTGGTAATGAGTGGTGTGCCTCAGGGCTCTATCCTGGGGCCCCTCCTGTTTGGCATATACTTCTCAGAAGTACAGGCAAGCACGGAAGGGCTGTGGCTGACTAAGTTTCCGGATGACTGCAAACTGGGTGCTATAATAGAGTCTCTAGCCGACATGGAGATCCTCCAGAAGGGCCTAAATGAGAGTGATGCATGGTGTCAAAGCCATGGTCTCAAGCTAAATGCAAAAAATCCCTTTGGAAAAAACAGAGAACCCGCAAACTACAACATAGGAGGTAATCCCCTGAAATCTGAAGAAGAAATAAGGGATCTAGGGACCCAAGTAGATAGCCAGCTTTCCTTTGATAACCATGTTGCCAAAGTGGTTAGAAAATCCTTCTATGTGACCCATCTGATCATGAAAGGGTTTGCATCAAGATTTAAGGATGTAATGGTGCCCCTCTACTCTTCCCTCATCAGACCCATTATTGAGTACAATGCACCAATTGGAATGTACCTGGCTAGACATCTCCAGCAGCTGGAGAGACCACAGAGGTACCTAACCAAGAGAATTACTGGCCTCAAACAGTTGCCCTATGCAGCACGATTGAAAAAGCTAAGACTGTTCTCTGTTGCATACCAGTTTCTCAGAGGCGATCTCTATCTAATGTACAGAGCCATGTCCAACCCAGAATTGTTCAACATGCTCCATCTTAGCAAAACCAAATCTACTCAAGCTACACGCTCTAGGGATATAAACCTCAACACAACAATGAACAGAACATGCTGGAGGGATAGATTCCCTTTGCAGAGACTTCCCTTACTATGGAACAGGGTCCCGATCTACATAAGACAGAGCCCCTCACTATCACTCTTCAAGAGGAACCTTGATGAGTAGATGGGTAACAGAAAGTTCACACCGGGGATCACACCAACATCACTACTAGATAGGGGCCAAGGGTACTAGGCTGCTAGTACAAGGGTCTAGGGAATGACTAAAGGGGCGGTGAATACCGCACAACATGGCTGGGCTAATATATGCCTTCGGGCAGATAGCTCAGTACCAACCTATGAACCTATCTACGTTACTACTTAATTTAAGTAAAGAGGATTTCATTGCTTCCAACTTTAAATGGTTCAACTGCATTCTGAATGTACCTCTCCAAAATGCTAAGCAAGATGGAGGCATTATGACTAACCGTATCTTTGCCTGGATGACATTTTTATTGTAAAACATTGGGTTAACAGAAGAGAGATTACCTATATAAATGGAATTCTTTCACAAAACAATCATCTCCTATTTTCCTGTAAATTCAAACACTTTACAAAGAAGCCTCCTAATTTGTGAGACAGTAAGTTCATAGGTTAATATGATGATACTAGGCTATTGGCCCAAAGACCCTTATAAGCCTAGCGAAGAATTTCACCCATGTTCCCTCAAAGTTAGCACCTGTTTCCCCTGTCCAGCAGGGACACAGGTGGGATCCCGGGGGTGTATTTTTTGTTTCCCATCCAGTCGTACAGGTTACTCTTAAAGAGGGCTAGAGAGGTACTCTGCTTGACATAGAAAGGAAGTTTATTCCACAGATGGGGGAGTCTTTGGGACACAAATCTATCCTGCCAACAAGTTTTATTAATGTCACAGACCAGGTTAAGGCCTTGTGTGTGGGTTGCGCGAGTGGAGTTTGACTTATGTATATGCCGCAACTCCATCAAGGCTGGATCTGAGATGGCCTTGCATGCCAGGCACAGGTCACCTCTGAGCAGTGTGTATATGATTGAATAGAAGGACAGGGCTTTTAGCCTATGTGTATATGATATCTGTTTGAGACCCTGGATATTCCTGGTAAGGAACCACTGTGGCCTCTCCAGCTGTGCATGTGCTTGGCAAGGTACATGCCAAAGGGGGCAGTGTACCTGATAATGGATCTGATGAGGGAGGAGTTCAGGGATGTTATGACTTCCTTGTTCCTGGATGAAATACCCTTATTTATGAGGTGGGCCATGTAGAAAGTTTTCCATACAACGGAGGTAATGCGGTGGTAGAAATTCAGGCTGCCATCAACCTGGGTGCCCAAGTCCCTCATGACTTAGTACATTGTTATTAATGTGGTAATAAGTGGAGATGCCATTTTCCCCAAAGGGGATAATGATGCATTTCTTAGCATTCAGTTTGAGGCCATGCTTCTGGTACCAGTCATTAGTTTGGGTAAGGCCCACTTGGAGGATGCTCACAACACTAGGGAAATTTAAGACAGTAACAAAAGAGCCAGCAGAAAAGGTGGAAATCCCCAGTTTTATTCACATAAAACAAAATAAATGTTGCATGACAAAGATAGAGGGAAATAAACCCTACTACCTGCCCCAAACCAATTTCGGCTGTAATAGCCTTCTTCAGTGAGAAAAACATGAACAACATTAAATACATTCATTTATATATACACCATAAGACTGTTCATTGGTACATCTTAATTGATCATTAAATCCAGGTGGAAATAGAGCTCCTATCTTGATATTCCATTTATGTTCCTTAAAAATTAAGTAAATTGTGCCATCCTGATTTGTCCCTACATCTGCCCACAATGCAATCAATAACAGTAAAATAAAAAGATGCAGTGTTGTGTTTACACACATGTTTATACAAAGCATTAGTCGACCGTTTATTTTTAATGTCACTGAGATGCTCCCCAATTCTAAGACGGAAAGGTCTAGATGTTTGTCCCACTTAGAATGAGGAGCATGAACAAGTAACTAAATAAACTACCCATTATGTTCTACAATTAGCCCAAAAATTAATGTTAAAGACCAGCAATGTATTTTGGCTACTAAATTCCTTTGTTTTCCTAACCCTAGAGCAATGAGTGCAGTGTCCACATGGTGTACAACCTATCAATGGGTCACCTGTGAGCGTGCGTTGCGTGGGAACCATAAAACTAGGTCCTACCCTCTTGTAATGACTGAATAGGGAACCTAGTGTACGTCCTCTCCTGAAGGAAAAAGAACATCTATCACCCAAAAATGGGTGTAATCTGTCCTCAGCCATGAGTATGTTCCACTGTCTATTGATAATGTTCATAAACCCCCATGTATTGCGTCCATATGTGGTCACCAAACAAACCAATGGGCTAGAAAAGCTCTTTGGTTTCTCCTTATATTGCAGAAGTTTAGTTCTATCTTGAGTGGAGGCCCAATGGCAAGCAGTGCTAACTATCCCAGATTTGTAACCCCTCTCATGAAATCGTTGTATTAAATCATCTCTGGTATCCTCAAAGGATTCCTGGCTTGAACAAATCCTTTTTATCCGAAGGAACTGTGATTTTGGGATATTCTGGATGATATGTTGGGGGTGGAAGCTGGTGGCATGCAAAAATGAATTATATTCGGGGAATTTCCTATAAACTCATGTAGCTAAGGTATCATCAGAATTCCTGCTGACTTCTACATCGAGAAAAACAATCTTCGATTTATGGAAGTTTACTTTGAACTCAATTCCCCATTTGTTATCATTAAGATAACCAATAAACTCTATAAATCTGTTTCATCCGACCTCCATACCACCCAACAATCAGCGAGATATCACCACCAGAAATCTATTTCCTCAATATATAAATTATGACTTGAGTCATAAATAAGTTCCTCCTCAATATAGGGCATAAATAGGTCTGCATAAATGGGTGCAAAAGATGCACCCATTGCTGTACCTTTGACCTGCCACAAACATTGGTCCTGGAAATGGAATACATTACTACTAAGGACATACTCAGCCAGGCATACTAAAAATGTGTTGAAGCCTAGTTGGTATAATCCAGATCTCCCCAACCAAAATTCCAAAGCCAGTAAACCTGCCCAATGTGGGATATTCGTATAGAGAGATGTTACATCCAGTGTGCACATAAGCCAATGTGGTTCTAATTGCATGTCTGATACGATGTCAGGAAATTGTGTAGCATCCTGGATTCGGGCCCATACCCGTACTTAATGATAAATTATGATGTACCAATGAACAGTCTTATGATGTATATATAAATGAATGTATTTAATGTTGTTCATGTTTTTCTCACTGAAGAAGGCTATTACAGCTGAAACCGGTTTGCGGCAGGTAGTAGGGTTTATTTCCCTCTACCTTTGTCATGCAACATTTATTTTGTTTTTTGTGAATAAAACTGAGGATTTCCACCTTTTCTGCTGGCTCATTTGTTACTTGCATTTGGGACTTTCCGAGCCATGAAGCAGCCGTACGTGCATCACGCAGCCATTTGGTTTCCTCCTCTTTTTGTTGCTGTTGGCGTCTGGTGATTTCCCTCCATGATTGTGGATTACATCTGTTCATTGGTGATTTTTGTATCTTTGGATTATTTTCATTTGTTCCATGGATAATCGACGTGGTTCCAATCTTTCCAAGGATTAGCAAGTTTAATTTATTTTTTGTTGCATCTTGATTTGGAAATACACATGTATGTTTTCAGGTGACTTTTTGACTATCCCTACTGACCGGCATTTGAGTTTTCGCTAACATGGTTTGAATGGTTTCCATCAGCTGGTTTGGATTTTCTTGAGTGGTTGAGTGGATTTTGTGCTTTACCTCTTTTTGTACCGGAGTCTTTTTACCATATTTTATATTGGGATTGGAGTGAGTTGTTGGGCGGTTCAACATGCAGAATTAGATGGATGGGTCTTTCCATCTTCTATTTTTTACAATAATTTTTGGAAACAGGTCTGCTCACAGCTGACTTTATCGTCTTATTATTCACAAGTAACACCTGTTTGAGGTCTTTTTCGGGACTCATTTGGACATAATTAAGTATATCAGTTTATTTTTTTCATTTTGTATGTTTGCAGGCCCTGTATGAAGCCAGCCTGTAGGTTGTTCAGATGTCATTCTCATGATATATATGGCACTGCATAATAGTTCATCACATGGATACATTACTATTGAACTAAGCTTTCTGACTTGAGGATTTTGATTTTAAATGTATGGAGCTATTTATGTTGTTATTGTTTTGTCAGGTTGATCATCACATCAATTATTTTTATATATATGTTCAAGCCAAATAGCTCTTTCTCTTTAGACAGATTTGGGTTTATTAATTGTTTCATCTTTTTCGGGTTCAGTCTGATACATACCTATATAATGTTTTGAGATAGGCTATTCATTTCTTTGAGTCATCCTTGTTGTACATTTTTTGCTATTTAGTTTTTCTTAGGGACTATCATTCCACTTTACAATAGTTAACACAGGCATTTGTTTATATACCATTTCTTGGTGGAGAGGTTTAGACACATTCTTTATGTCCCATATGTATGTATGGCTACTATATTTTGATGAACCAAGAAAAAACAAACACTGAACAAACTTGAAAATAAAAGAAGCACAAATCCACACCAGAACCAAATGTATTGTTAGCGCTTTTGTTTACTAAACTAGATGTTGGTTGTGAGTGGGTAAGAGACTTCCTTCTGGAACATCATGTGGAAGGTTCTAGTATAGATTTAATTATCTATTTATTAGAACTCATATTATAAAATAACTATTTTTTATTTAATAAGGAATACTATCTACTAAAGACGGGTGTAGCCATGGGCTCACCTTGTGGAGCCACTTTTGCAAACATCGTAATGGCTTTTTGGGAAAGACATTTCTTGTTTAAAGATCAACAATTTTTGGAAAAAGCAGTATGGTACACCCGCTACCTGGACGATATCTTTATTCTTTGGAAAGGGGATGAGTCTTCAGCTAGGGCCCTTATTGAACGTATTTCTAAATTTACTGAATTTTTGGAATTTACTTGGGAATTTCAAACTGAGACTATTTCTTTTTTAGATGTTACATTGACTAAAGCTCCCTTTGAGAAGAGATTTATCTCAAAAATTTTTAGGAAACCAACTTATTCGAATGCATTTTTCCAGTTGCCACCCTTTTACTCAAAAAGGAAGTGTTGTTAAAGGCCAACTAGTACGGGCAGCTAGGATGGTTTCTTTAGATGATGATTTTTTAGATGAATGTAACCATCTGAAAAGGATGTTTCTTAAATGGGGTTACCCAAGATACCTGATTGAAGATTTACTGGAAGAAGTTTATAATAAGAGAATAGAAGGTTTTTTCAAACCATTACTATCTAGTGATGATGAACACCACATGGATTTGTCTAATGACGTCCATGTTAGTGGTTCTATTATTACACCAGAAGGTGAAACAACTAACCTGTTTAGGGAGTCTAGTACTATAGAAGATGTACTTAACCAAATAAAAGACCCTTTGGACAATGAAATAGGCAAGTTGAGTTTTATTACTTCATTTTCCATTGATGCACCTATCCTCAAATCAATCATTATTAAGAATTGGTGCTTCCTTTTAGAAGACAATTTTGTGAAAAATAATGTAGGTAATCTACCATGCTTTGTCTTTAGGAAAGGGAGGAATTTAAAAATGCTTTTGGAGGGAAGATCATCTGAACAATACTTGCCTCACTGTGGAATGTTTAAATGTGAGGCTTGTAGATGGTGTAAATATATTAAAGTGACAAACTTTTTTCATATTGGAGATAAAAAATTTCATCTTAGGGGTAAATTCAATTGTAATTCTAAAGGGGTAGTCTACTTAGGCTTATGTAACCTTTTATGTAGGTAGGACAGAAAGATTTTTAAAAAACAGGATTTATGAACATGTACATGCTATAGATAATTTGAATTTGAATAACACCCTAGCTAGACACATTAATCAGTATCCAACACATGGTTTTAAATTTTTGGTTATTGAAAGAATTAGTGAGAATAGCAGAGGGGGACCAACTGACCTAAAGTTGTTTGAAAGGAAATTAATTTGGCAAATAAAGTTGAATGCATGTGTTTTTCCAGGACTGAATGATGCAGTGTCCTTTAAGAGCATCTTGAAGCTTAAAACTTTGACTAGATGAAATTTATGTTGAATTTATATTTATTCTTATGGTTAGACTTGTATTATATACATACATACATATATATATATATATATATATATATATATATATATATATATATATATATATGATATAATTTATATATATATATATATATATATATATATATATATATATATATGTTTCTTACATTGTATATGGTTTATAAAATAATTTAATATGGAGGAATAGTGGATCTACATTATACAATAATGGCTGTATATATGTATATATTCTTTTAAATGGAGGCTTGGCTTTTTTAATTAATTTATGATGTCACTACTTGTAAACTGATATATTGTACCAGGTTTGTTGGTTTGTATTTGTCTGAAGAAGTTTACTCATTTAGTAAACAAAAGTGCTTACAATACATTTGGTTCCGGTGTGAATTTGTGCTTCTACTATATTTTGATGTTGATTTTCAATGTAGAGAATCTCTTTTTTTGATTGCGCTTTTGGTGTTTTACTTTTTTTTTTAGTTTTTGGCTCTGGTTTACAGTGATACACAGTATTGTGGTTATTTTGTTTAAAAGGGAAGATATAAGTTCCAGTATTACTACAAGGGCTAGCTGTAGTATCATTGTTGTAAACTGATGGGGAGTCATTCCTTTTTTGGGATATAAGAGTCTGTTTTGGTACTTAATTTTATTGAATGCATTTTGGTTCACCTATATGGTGTATCTTTTATAGTGTCTCTGCTTGCTTTCTGACTTTTGATTACAGTGATACGCAGCATTGTGGATTTTTTGGTTTAATGGAGGGCGAACAATTAATGTTTTACCACAAGGGCTAGCTATTGTATCATTGTAGCATATGGATATGAAGGCTCCCCTTTGATCCAGGGTCATTTATAAATCACACCAATGAACAAAATTTGTTCATATGTTTGATTAATATATTATAGTTACCATGTCATTTATTTGGGACCTGGTTTGTGTCTAACCTATATATATTTTTTTCTAAACGGGCTGCTTTGTGCGCCATATTTTAAGGTTCTGGTCTCATTACTATTGTTGGTGAGTTTGATTGTTCCCTATTTTTTGTTTAGTTCACTGTTATTTTTTGTGCAACATGGCTTTGACTCCATTAATCAGAGGTCTTGCCTCAGACATGAATGATCTGGTGATTTTTGGGCTAGGCCCATCCAATATTGATAATCAACCAAGGGGTTTGGATCAGGACCCTGATATACAATGTGAAACTATTTTTTTCAAGTTAGGCAAAAGCATGAAGGGACTCCAAACTAATGTTTGGCATTTACACCTGTTTAAGGCTTACCAACTTAAAAAGATCACCCCACATGGTCTCAGGGTGAAAGTACAGCCCTTAGTATACAATATTGATGAATTGTTAACTGATGAATGGATGCAAATCCAACAATCTGCTTCCATGGGGTTTGTCGATGCCCTAGCGAGTTTTTATGAATGGGCTGTTAAACAAGGGATCCAGGAGGTTGAAGCATTGTGTTTGGAGGCCAATAAATTTGAATCAACAGTGTCATTTGCCTCTCGTGTCAATCAGTTTACCACTGAGTTACTTAAACTTGAACATGTTTTAAAGGATAAGAAACGCAATAAGTTTCAAAGAGATGTAGGAGATTATGAAAGAGGTAAACCTTTTGAAATGCCTAGAAATGTTACTCTTAGGTTTTCAGGTAAAAAATCTTCTGCCCCCAAGAGAAAAATACCTAAATCCATTTTAAACCAAAATTCTGAGTCATTCAGCCATACATCAGGGGATGAGACATCTTCTAATACTGAAGGGGAGGGAAAACATACAGATGCCTCACCTTATCCAAAGAGAAGGAGTTTGTCACACCCTTTGAGGTCAGGTCCAGACGAGGGGGAAGGAAGCATAAAAAATAGACCGGTAGACAGCTTGGAGGGTCTGTTGCAATTAATGATCGAACATTAGTTGATTATATAAATGTACACAGCATTTCATCTGTACACCTCTCTGATTTGGAAATTAAAGTTTTGAACAAAGGTTTTAATTTTGTCCCCGGCTTTTTTGTTTCAAAATATACCCTAGCACAGGATGTGGTCAATTTCTGTCGTTTGTTGAATCTTAAACTGTTTTTTGAAAATGAAAATAATCAGGATGTTCAAGAGTTTAAATTTAAGAGATCAACTTTTTCACCACCTATGTCACATATAGTATCCATTTTTCGGGCCAGTGTTCTTAAAGATTTACATTGTAACCTTAGGGAATTTCAGCATTACTATAATAATCTCTCTAAGGATGAGGAACAATGTATAGAAGGTCTCAGGAACAACAAGGAAATTGTTATTGCACCAGCAGATAAGGGTGGTGCGATAGTAGTTCAAGATTGGGTTGATTATAATGCAGAAGCATTAAGGCAACTTGGGGACAATAGATATTATATGGTCATGCCCCTGGAGCCAACTAATCATTTCAAGATCAAAATTGATTCTTTTTTGACTCGGGCCAAGAAAGAGGGCATTATCACCGATTCAGTCAGGCATCATTTAATGGTTTCATCCCCGAGTAAGCAATATTTCTATCTGTTACCCAAAATACATAAGGAAGCTATATGTCCTCCTGGTAGTCCAATAGTATCAGGGTGGGGATCAGTTACTGAACCACTTTCTGAATATTTAACACATTACCTCAAACCACTACTATCTATGGTATGGGCCCGAATCCAGGATACTACACAATTTCTTGACATCGTATCAGACATGGAATTAGAACCAATTGGCTTATGTGCACACTGGATGTAACATCTCTCTATACAAATATCCCACATTGGGCAGGTTTACTGGCTTTGGAATTTTGGCTGGGGAGATCTGGATTATACCAACCAGGCTTAACACATTTTTAGTATGCCTGGCTGAATATGTCCTTACCAGTAATGTATTCCATTTCCAGGACCAATGTTTTTGGCAGGTCAAAGGTACAGCAATGGGTGCAATTTCCAGGACCAATGTTTTTGGCATGTCAAAGGTACAGCAATGGGTGCATCTTTTGCACGCATTTACACACACCTATTTATGGCCTATATTGAGGAGGAACTTATTTATGACTCAAGTCATAATTTATATATTGAGGAAATAGATATCTGGTGGCAATATCTCGATGATTGCTGGGTGGTATGGAGGTCGGATGACACATATTTATAGAGTTTATTGGTTATCTTAATGATAACAAATGGGGAATTGAGTTGAAAGTGAAGTTCCATAAATCGAAGATTGTTTTTCTTGATGTAAAAGTCAGCAGGAATTCTGATGATACCTTAGCTACATGAGTTTATAGGAAATTCCCCAAATATAATTCATTTTTTGCATGCCACCAGCTTCCACCCCCAACATATCATCCAGAATATCCCCAAATTGCAGTTCCTTCAGGTAAAAAGGATTTGTTCTAGCCAGGAATTCTTTGAGGATACCAGGGATGAATTAATACAACGATTTCGTGAGAGGGGTTACAAATCTGGGATAGTTAGCACTGCTTGCCATTGGGCCTCCACTCAAGATAGAACTAAACTTCTGTAATATAAGGAGAAACCAAAGGGCTTTTCTACACCATTGGTTCATTTGGTGACCACATATCGATGCAATAATATGAACATTATCACTAGACACTGGAACATACTCATGGCTGAGGACAGATTACACCCATTTTTGGATGATAGATGTTCTTTTTCCTTCAGGAGAGGACGTACACTAGGTTCCCTCTTCAGTCATTACATGAGGGTGGGGCCTAGTTTTATGGTTTCCACTCAACGCGCACTCACAGGTGACCCATTGATATGTTGTACACCATGTGGACACTGCACTCACTGCTCTAGGGTTAGGAAAACAAAGGAATTTAGTAGCCAAAATACACTGGTAGTCTTTAAAATTAATTTTTGGACTAATTGCAGCACAGAATGGGTAGTTTATTTAGTTACTTGTTCATGCTCCTCATTCTATGTGGGACAAACATTTAGACCTTTCCGTCTTAGAATTGGGGAGCATCTTAGTGACATTAAAAATAAACAATCGACTAATGCTTTGTATAAACACGTGTGTAAACACAACACTGCATCTTTTTATTTTACTGTTATTGATTGCATTGTGGGCAGATGTAGGGACAAATCAGGATGGCACAATTTACTTAATTTTAAGGAACTTAAATGGAATATCAAGCTAGGAGCACTATTTCCACCTGGATTTAATGATCAATTAAGATGTACCAATGAACAGTCTTATGGTGTATATATAAATGAATGTATTTAATGTTGTTCATGTTTTTCTCACTGAAGAAGGCTATTACAGCCAAAACCGGTTTGGGGCAGGTAGTAGGGTTTATTTCCCTCTACATTTGTCATGGAACATTTATTTTGTTTTATGTGAATAAAACTGGGTATTTCCACCTTTTCTGCTGGCTCTTTTATTACTTGCATTTGGGACTTTCCGAGACGTGCAGCAGCCATACGTGCATCACGCAGCCATTTAAATTTAAGACAGTGCCAGCTTGCAGTCATCTGCAAACTTGGTCAGCCAAAGACCACTGGTTTTGGCTTGCACCTCAGAAAAGTATATCTTAGACAGTAGATGCCCCAAGACCGATCTTTGGGGTACAGAAATACTGGCAATGCATGCCATTGGAAAGTTAACTGTAGGATACCACATATACTCTGCTGACTATGCACATATGCACCCAGTTGACTGCACTGAGAACAGAACCCCTACCTACCTAAGTGCACAGTCTACAGAACACAGTACTTAATGCAAGCGCCACAGCACAAGTCTAAGGCAACTTACATAAGGTCTGTTTTACCATGGAAACAAACTGATGTTGTTGTTCCTCCACCTATGAAGATTTTACTCTTCACTTATATCTTGATCAAGGGGTATCCCATAGGACTTTATGTGGAATGTTGTCTTTATGCAATAATTCTTTAAAGATGTTTATATCTAATTATATATATATATATATATATATATATATATATATATATATATATATATATATTTGTTATGTTTTTCAGGTTTGTATGCCTCAAGTGTTTTTGTAGACCTATATTTTTTCTGCATGTGATTCTTTAATTTTAACAATGAGAAGAAAAAAAAATGACTGTCAAAAAAGTTTTAACAACTAACATATGTTTGTCTTTATCTGCAGTATACCTGTTCCCACTCCCCAGCACAACTGCTGTTAATGTCTGCAACAAAAGTCATTTAAATAGAGATACCACAAAGCTATACTGTAGTGTACCACTTTTAGAAGAATATATGGGGCAGTTAGATGGACACTAAAGAAACTCATTGGAATTAATAGACTCCAAAAATGGTTTTACCTTTAAAATGTAGAAAAACAAAATCATGCTGTTTTATAAACCGTAGTTTGTATTTTGTACTTTACAGTGATTGCACTCAGAATATCACTCACTGTTAACAAACAGTACTATTTTCCTTGTGCTTCTTGTTGTTTGGACGTTTGCTATTTCTATCCATGTGGTGTACTGTGGATTGTGCAAGGTTTTGAGGTAAAACAGTAGGGTGATTTCTGTTTTGTTCTACATTTCCAGCAGCAGATCACACAGACATGCTTTTTAGCTCTCGTGGTGTATATTTCTTTTCTCATGAGTAGCCATGTATATAGTATATTTAAGTAAAGTTTTATGAGGACAAAACCCTCCAATGTAAGGGAGTTTAGAGGGAATTTCCCTCTGCTAGGAAATGTTTATTTCTTATTGTTTTCATTAATACTTGTGGTATACTGTTTTTTAATTTGTCACTGTGTTACTGGACACAATGTTTACTTAATAAACACCATGTCACAAAACCCTAAAATCAACAAGATACAATTTGAACTGATAATACAGAGAGTTCAAATAAATTCATGTTTTCATAGAAGGATTGAGTGGATAACTATAAAAGCTTTTGAGGAAGCAATAGGGTCAAAATTCTCTTGGGAATTAACCAGCTCAGCTGGTAAGATCTTGGAGCTCTCCTAGAATGTAGATGATGCATACCCCAACACTTAGGATGGTATGGAAGTCTCTAGTACAGGAACATCCCTGGCAATGAAAATGACTAGTTCCATATACAAGTAAGGGATTCATCTGTACAATCACAACATGTTGAGACAGTACAGTCTGTGTCTTAAGACAGCAGGATGGAATGTAAGGACACTGCAGTCTGAGTCATGACACAGCAGGATACAGTGCTGAGACAGTGTGATCTGTATCATAGGACAGCATATCATGGTACAGGCATGGCAATCTTTCATGGGACAGCAGTATGAGGTGCTGAGACAGTGTGATGACAGCAGGGGGATGCTGAACTAGTACAATCTGTATCATTACACAGCAGGATAGGATGTTGTGATAGTGCAATATGTTTCATGAGACAGCGGGATGGGGTGTAGAGACAGGGCAATTAGTGTTGTGATACAGCAGGATAAGATGCTGAGACAGAGTGATCTGTGTCATGATAGAGCAAGATGGGGTGATGAGACCATGTAGTCTGTATCATGAAACAGAAGGATAGAGTTCTATGATAGTGCAAACTGAGTCATGACACTAGAGGATAGGATGCTGATACAGTGTAAATTGTGTCATGAGGCTGCAGGATGGTGTGCTAAGGCAATGTGATCTGTGTCATGATAGTGTCATGATAGAACAAGATTGGGTGATGACACCATGAAGTCTGTGTCATGAGACAGCAGGATGGGCTTCTATGACAGTACAATCTGTGTCATGAAACAGCAGGGTGGCATGCTGTGACAGTACAATCTATGTCATGAGACAGCAGGATTGTATTCTTAGACCATGTAGCCTTTGTCAGGATGTAGCAAGATGGGGTGCTGTGACAGTGCCATCTATGTCATGAGACAGTAGGATGCAGTGGAATTATTTATATGGCATGTTTATCATACTGGATCATTTTTTGTGAAGAAACACCATGTATCATTGCTGGAGCCTTCCTGTGTCCTGACAGAGTGCTCTTCAAACTATCTGGAGATATACAGAGCAAAGTATGTTTTTCTGGCACTTCAGAGTTGTGTACTCATAATTGTTGCTTGACTAAATTTATAATTGCTGGCTGACTTCAGAGTTGTGCACTGTTATTTTTGCTTCACTGTATAGTTTTTCAGATCTCTGCTGAAGGTGTTGGTTTTCCCCTGCCCGCCTTCCCTATTCTTGTCTAGTTGTTTAAATTTGGAGGCTTTTGCAGTTGCCTGCCCCCACTGTAGATATGATCTGGGACACTCCCCCCAGTCCCATCTCTTTACCTCATTCTACCTAACAGACTCCTTCTGCACTTGTTTTTTAGTCATTTTTAATTTAATTGTATTTTTTAAACTGTTTGGTCTAACATTGCTACATACTCAAGTGTGCTAGCTTGCACTGCATTTGAATTGTTTTTACTGCTGTTTTAGCTACTTTTCTGTATATATATATATATATATATATATATATATATATATATATATATATATATATATATATACTCCTCCAAACAAAAAGTGTGCGGTACTATTAAAAGGTGCTTGGAATCTAAATCACATACAAACACCAATCCAGCACTCGGAAATAAAAATCAAACAGCCATAGCAGGAAGAAGTTTATTAGGCTCGCCTGCCGAACACAGAATGTTGACCGGTTTCGCTCAAAACACTGATGACGCTGTGTTGGGCAGGCGAGCCTAATAAATTTCTTCCCACTATGGCTGTTTGATTTTTATTTCCGAGTGCTGGATTGGTTTATATATATATATATATATATATATATATATATATATATATATATATATATATATATATATATATATATATATATATATATATATATAAAATCTAAGCCTGTTTCCTTTCCTACCTTTCCTGTAACTAGTGTAGTCCAGATTTAGATTTGCTGTATCCAGGACTGTATATAAGCTTCTGAGCCCCCCAAGCTTTCTGCGTTGGAGGGAAGCCTTCTAGCTTATCAGTGGGAGTGGTAAGCACTAGGTAACCTGCCTACCACATAAGGAGTGGTTCTGGCCTAGAAATTGTAGCTATTGGCCGTTTGCGCAGTTTTTCCATCTCTCTCAACTTTCTGATTTAAAAGCCCACATTTGCACTTGTTTCCCCCATTTCCTTTAACTAGTTTAGTCCAGATACAGATTCTTAGTTTCAGCACTTGAATTTGCTTATTCGTGATCAGCACTTGTTCAGAACTTGTAAGCACTAAATAACCTATTAATTACTACAGCACTCAACCTTCCTCATTATCTAGAGGAAAACAGTTTTTGTACTTACTTTCCTCACTTGCTTAGAGAAAAACAGCTCTTGTACTCACTTTCCTCACTTATCTAGAGGGAAATAGTTTTTTATTCAGGCATGTCCAAGGGTCAGCTCCCAGTGTTCTCTCCCATCTATCTGATGAATCTGGGCATCTTGGGGCAATGTAGAAATTGCCTCATGTATGCAGACAACCCTCTCCTCCTACCACCCAACACTACAACCTGTGAGAGATGCACTTATCTAGCCAAACTGGAGGTAAAGCTCTTTCCAATCAAGACTGAACTTGACAGTCAAGAGGAGAAGGTAAACACTTGCACCACACCACACTCATCACATAGTCTCATTAAATCTACACCACCAAAATCCACACATAGAAACACAAAAACATTCATGGAGACTCTCAATAATAATCTGCTCAAGCAACAGAGACCTCAAAAGCAGAAATGCAAGCAATCCCACCCCCCAGCACAACCCAAATGACACATAGCCCGCAGACTCAGTGTGCCACTCAATCACAGCCAATAAGGCAAAACAACGTACCCAACACACTAGTCATAGGTGACTCTATAGTCAGGCACACTGATGTCCCACTCACCAGGCTAATCAAGGAGAAGGTTACTGTCAGCTGCCTGTCAGGTGCCATGATCCGCCACATAACCCATGCACTCAGGTCACTCCACAACGAGTACAAATATGACTCTGTCATTGTCTATGTTGGTGTGAATGCCCTGAGACATAGCTCCCTGGACTACATGAAAAGAGACATGGAAAAGCTCTCCGATCTTGCAGCCCAGGCAGGTATGACCCTATCCCTGAGTAGCATTCTGCCATCACCCAGAATGATGCCTCAGTACAAGGACAAAATGATTGACTTCAACAATTGGCTAAGCTTCTGGTGCCATTCTAAATGGATCCAGTATTTGTCTGCCTTGGATGACATGGTCGACAGACCACGATGCTTTGCCAGAGATGGCCTGCACCTGTCACCCCTGGGATTCCGGATACTGGCTAAGGTTATTGCCACCCCTATAGTGCCTTTTTTAGTCCAGGTTCAAATGACAAATTCAACACCGTAACAGGAACAGGCAAATAAAAACTGAGGGTGATGCTACTCAATGCTAGAAGTCTAAATCTCAAAATGCACTCACTCGAGGCACTCCTTAAAATGGAGAACATCGATATCTGTGCAGTGACTGAGACCTGGTTCAAGGCTCCAGAGAGCACCTCTGAACTACCAGGCTATAACTCATACCACACTTTTCGGCTATGTAACCTGGACCGGAACACCAAAGGCGGAGGTGTGTCCATATTCATTAAGGATATCCACACCTCCAGGCTAGTTGCTCAGCATAATGCAGCCGAGGTTATCCAAGTGCAACTAACTCTGGGCAAAACTGCAATCCAAATTGTAGCTTGCTACAGATCACCCACCATGCCCCAGGATTCCCACTCCTCTTTTCTTGATGTACTGGAAAATATTAGGGTTCAACCAAACACACTAATAATGGGCGATTTCAACTACCCCACCATTAACTGGGAAAACTACTCATGTACCAAATCCTTCACTCAATGCTTTCTGGAATTCAAAAACTCCAATGCCCTGGATCAACTTATCCACACCCCCACCAGGGGCAACAATATCCTAGATCTAGTCATTACCAACATGAGTGAACAGTGTTCCATACCTGAAGTCAATGCCTCATTTGTCGGATCCGACCATAAGCTAATTACCCTAGATATCCACATCCTGCCCCCACCCCTCATTAAGGAAACCATGGTAAAAAATTTCTCCAAAGCCAACTTCATGCTTCTTAAGACAGAAGTGGTGAACTTCATGACACCCATGCAGATGTACAATACAGTTATGACTACTGAATCCTACACAATTGCACTTTATAAGCACTTACATGAGTGCATGGATCATGCTATCCCAAACAGAACCAAGATGTTATCCTCCAAAAAAAGAAAGCCAATCTGGTGGTCCCCTGCTATAAACAAACTGTACAACAGAAGGAAGATACTGTTGCAAAAGAGAGTAAAATACCATGAGTGGAGGAGCTCCCCGGTCAGCCTCAGTAAGAAACTGTGATCCCTAATAAAATCCTCTAAAGCTAGTTACGAAAACAAAATCACCACTGATTCTAAAGACAACCACAAAGCATTCTATAGCTATGTCAAGAATCTCAATGGCAACACTCAGATCTGCTCTGAGTTACAGCACAATGGCACTAAATATACAGACCCAACTGATATTGCCAACATCCTGGCAGATATGTTCAGTGCTAACTTTACCCCCCTCTCACCCCCTAAAGAGCTCATCTCTATACTGGAAGAATGCAAAGTTCCTGTAATCATGGCTGCACAAGTAAAAACCACACTCTCCAAAGCCAAGAACACAGCATCCATGGGACCAGACAACATCCCAGGCTGCATTCTACATGAACTACAGAACAAACTGGCACCCCACCTAAGTACCGTGTTCAATCATAGCCTTACCTCAGGCTTTGTGCCTGCTGAATGGTGCACAGTGATGGTTATCCCACTCCACAAGGGGGGAGCCAGCATGAACCCCGGGAACTACCGCCCCATTAGCCTGACAAGCCTGGTCTGCAAGGCCATGGAACGTATCATCATGGAACTTATAAACAAAGACATTGGTAATCGCCAAACTCTGTACCCCACCCAGTTTGGGTTTGTAAAAGGCAGATCATGTCTCCTAAGCCTGATAGACTTCTTTGAAGCAGTCACCAAAGCCGTAGACAATGGTAAGATGGTTTCATAGTTTCATAGTTTCATAGTAGTGTACTAGGCTATCTGCCCGGGGGCATTTACAAGCCTAGCCAACAGTGATGTGGCTTTACGCCACCCCATACTATGTAGTTGCGCCTCTCTAGTAGTGGCACATGTGGAACCCCATTATTTAGTAAACTATACCTCTGTCTAGTAGTGACACTGAGGTCACTCCCGGGGTAAACTTGCGATCCCCACAGCAAGCAATACTTGGTTCACACAGCCTATCTAGATCTTGCCAAGGCTTTCAACACCATCCCCCACTCTGGAATTATAGATAAACTCACTAAACTAGGTTTAAATCCCTATGTCACAAGATGGGTTGCCAACTGGCTCACTGACAGAACCCACACTGTGAAAGTAGCAGACTCCAAATCCGACTTCAGACCAGTGACAAGTGGAGTACCACAGGGTTCAGTCCTGGGTCCTCTCCTGTTTGGTATCTACTTCTCTGAAGTACAGGCTAACACAGAAGGTCTTTGGCTAATGAAGTTCACAGATGACTGCAAACTAGGGGCCATAATCGAAACTCCTAACGATGTGGACATCCTACAAAAGGGCCTCACTGAGACAGATGCCTGGTGTCAAAGCCATGGCCTCAAGCTCAATGCCAAAAAGTGCAATGTCATCCCCTTTGGTATAAACTCTGTACCCATGAACTACAACATAGGCGGCAGTATACTTAACACTGAAAGTGTGATAAGAGACCTTGGGACACAGGTGGACAGTAGTCTCTCCTTTGATAATCACATTGCAACAGTAGTCAGGAAATCCTTCTAAGTGGCACACCTCATCACAAAAAGTTTCTCATCCAGAAAAAAAGAGGTCATTGTTTCCCTCTACTCATCACTCATTAGACCCATTATAGAGTACAATGCCCCTTTTGGTCTGTACCTCACAAGACATCTACAACAACTGTAAAAGCCGCAGAAATACCTCACAAAGAGGATTACTGGCCTCAAACAGATGCCCTAAGCAGACCATCTCAAAAAACTCCAGCTTTACTCCGTCGCATATCGCCTACTCAGAGGTGATCACTGCCTTACATACAAAGCTATGTCAAACCCAGAACTGTTGGACATGCTCCACTTAAAGAAATCCCAATCCCTCCAAGCTACACGCTCTAGGGACCTAAACCTTGTCACCACAATAAACAGAACATGCCGGAGGGATAGATTCCTGTCCCAAAGACTTCCCATACTCTGGAATAAACTACCTATCTATATCATACAAAGCTCCTCATTAGCAATTGGATGGGAAATAGGAAATTCACCCCAGGGATCACCTCTGTGGCTCTGCTCGACAGTGGCACAGGAAAATAATTTTCTTGGGTGGGAAAAGCCAGAGTACCTTTTGTCTAGGCTTGTATATGCCCCAGGGCCGATAGCCTAGTACCTACCTATGAACCTATGAACCTTTATTTTGTGTCCTGTTTTGCCAACTTAATTTTTTGTATGTAGGTATTTTTACTGCCTGCTCATCCTGCCAAGGATACCTTTTTGTTGCAAGTTTTTTTATGGCAAGATGCATAGCTCTAGTATTGTACTTACATGTGTAGAAAGATTCACTAATTTTGATTTTACTTTTGAATGCTTTTTTTCTTGATGTAAGAAAATTAAGAAGAGGAGAAGGAGCTATTATTTTCATTATTTTATTTATGACTGTTCTGAAAATTAAGTAGCAGATGTGTAAGGGCATTTCCTCACCTGGAAAACATATTTCTTTTTTGTATTGTTTTGAGCTTTTTTGGAGACCAATCTTTGCTGTCTGTAATTACTGTGATTTTCAGTGAGTTCATTTAGATGACTGCAGGGTTCTTTGAGCTGTGATTAATTTACATGGGGTGTATCAATTTAGTGATTAAGAAATTAAAGAAAGGTCCAGTCAGCCCACCTCATCAACATCCACATCTCACTTTCTCTTCTGTATATTTATTTAACATTTGTTTACTTTTAAGTCCAACTGGGACATAGCACATTTTCAGTGGAGGACTGGGGAGAAACACTCCAGATGCATTTCTTTGGAATGTGGGAGAAAACTGGAGCACTTAGAAGAAACCCACGTGAATGCAGAAAGGACATGCAGACTCCACATAATAGGCACCCCAGCCAAGAACTGAACCTAAGAACCACTTGTTGTGAGGAAACAACACTAACTGCTGCACCACTGCACTTCCTAATAAGGTTATGGAAAGCTCTTCCTCCTGTAGAAAAGAGATGACACTCTGCAGGGTTTGTGGGATGTTGGTGCAAGGAAAGAAACTGTTATATAGTCTGGTGGGAGAATGACTTGGTCAAGGCTGGTAAGAGCCGAAAGAATAACAACAGAGTTCAAGAATATACAGGATACATGTAATGCAGTTAATACCATGCTATTCACTGAATAGGGCCTGCTGCTAATCAAGACGGCAGGGAGACTGTGTGAGTAAATGAACCATGTGATCCTTAACTGCCATCAAAGTCAATGTTTTCATGCTTTCTCTTACTTTTTGACGTATGTCATTTCGGTAGAAAGTGCATTTCAAAATGCAGAATACTTCTAAGAAAGTCAAAAAATACTTTAATAACTCTGTTCTTAGTGGATTAAGCATAAGACTTTCAAGCTCCAGAAATAATACTTTATCAGATAAGTTTGGTTCTGTGAAGTTATTGTTGTGGAAATTTACATTATATTTAATCAGCTGTGTATTGTGCGACACAATGGTTGTAACAATCACAGCAGAGACTGTCACTGAGTATGAAAAAACTGTACATTAGGTAGTTGAAGGAGAAATTCTCCTTTTCCCAAGATGTAGTGACACCAGAAATTATTTCATTAGGGGAGAGTGACAGCTTTGCTTTCCAATGAGAAAACAGAATTGAAAAAATCCACTTCATATTCCTTTTTTGAATTACAGTAGATATCCACAGGGATTCAGAAATGCTGTGTGTGTGTGTGTGTGTGTGTGTGTGTGTGTGTGTGTGTGTGTGTGTGTGTGTGTGTGTGTGTGTGCGTGTGTGTGGTTGTGAGACAGCCCTCAGACTCATTAGTCAATGCGCATAACTAGCAGCTCCTCATTCTGCCTGCAATGGAGACTCATGGGAAGGCTGTGTTAAATCAGCCCACAGCCACAGTAAAGCATGAGTAGCTGTTATAAATATTGATCAAGCACGAGCCTGTGTGGTAGGCAGCATGCATGAACCAACAAGACAGGCACTGATAATAGCATTGATCTGCTGATCAATTATTTTAATTCAAGGCTACACATATGCAGAGAAATGTCTTGTGGCATGAAGTAAGGAATGTTTGCCTTGGGGGAGGGGTCAAGGTGGTAGCAGTGCCACAGAAGCAAACAGAAATGGAGAGAAGGCTGCAAAGGGAGGTGATGACCAAATCAGGCAGGCAAACCACAATGGGGAAGGGGCTATGAGGGTCACACACAAATAGTCTGAATTACTGGAAGTTAGGAAATTTGAATCACAGACAGGATAGGTGGGGTAGAAAAAAGCAGCAGGAATTATCATCCTACACCAGTCCTGATATTATCATCATCATCATCATAGTCTGATCAGTGTACCTCAACTACAATTCAAATGTCATAAGTAAAACACTTATTGGGATATGAATTGTGCACTGTTTCAGTTCCACTCTACCAAGTACTTCCTTTAATAGGGTGAGCCACAGAAACATTGAAACAGATGTATTTTAGGGAAGCATATGGTAGGTGATTGTTACATATTCACAGAAAGGAAACAGAAAAAAACAGCTATCAAGGGACATGAACCCATTACCATCGTCAGCAACATTCTACCAAAGCACTACATTAACAAGGTGAGCCACAGAAGCATTCAAACACCAAAGCACTACATTAACAAGGTGAGCCACAGAAGCATTCAAATAGAAGCGTGTTGGGGAAGCCCATAGCAGGTGACTGTTACACACTTACAGACTGGAGCAGAGAAACCAACACAAGACTCAACGGATTTGGGCCCATTCCTGTCTTCAGTGATATACTAACAAACACTGCATTAGCAAGGTGATCCATATTGGAATTTGCCCTGAAGGGTGTCAGAGAAGCGTATATCAGATGAATGTTTCACATTTACAGAATAGGAGCAAAAAGTGAGAAGCAAACTTATAGTGCTGAGGAAATTAGAACCCTTGACTCAGTGCACTGACAGTCTACAAATCTCTTCATGAACAATCTGTGCCATGGAGGCAGTCAAGCAAAATGCATCAGCTTTACCCTATTTCATAATGACAACTGCCACCCCATGATGCTCAATACATTCATGAGACAGATGACAGCTGAGGCCAATACATGCAGCACATGACATTATTTGGATTTCATCTTTGCTATACAATGAAAAATGCCATTTTTCATGGGTTATACATAAGCATCAAGGGTGCTGTCTGCAACCCATCATGCACAATAGGATAACAGAAAGCTAAGTGCTTTAGAAGCCATTTTGGGCACTTGTGTGGTGTGTTCATCTATTTTTTTACCACATTAAAGGCTGGAAATAGAAGTATAGAAAAGAGATGAAAAGAGAAAGTAAGCAAACAACACAAACAACACAGTAGAAAGTGAGCAAATAAGGAATGAACAGGATGGAGGTGAGGTAAGAGGTAAATATTTTTTGTGGAACAGGTGTCCACTTATTTTAGGAAGAGAAGGGAAAGTTGAGGAAGGAATGAAGAGAAGTAAGAGGGTGGTAATACTGTTAGGTTAGGTAGGAGAAAAAGATAGACTGCTGACAGGTGTGGGGTAACACAATTAGGGAGAGGAACACAATGATGAAGGAAACATCAGACAAACAGAGAAGACAATGGTGAGGTGAGAACTGTAAAGTCAAAATGGTGCATATGGACAGAAAAGGGAGGGAAATGCCATGTTAGGAGATAGTAGTGGGTGTCTGCAGGTACAGCCTCTGTAGGAGATTACTCATCACCCTGGGTACTGTCATCACTAGGCCCTGGTTTAGAAGATAGAGCCATTATTGGGCAGGGACTTTACCTACGAGTGGGAAGAACATAGGTTCATAGGTTCATAGTTAGGTACTAGGCTATTGGCCCATGGGCCTAAGTAAGCCTAGCCAGCAAGGTTCCCTGGCTTATGCCACCCAAGAAAGTTATTTTCCTGTGCCCCTGTCGAGCAGAGCCACAGAAGTGATCCCCGGGGTGTATTTCCTATTTCCCATCTACTCATCAAGATTCTTCTTGAAGAGTGCTAATGAGGAACTTTGTTTGACATAGATGGGTAGCCTGTTCCAGAGTATGGGAAGTTTTGTTTCCATGTGGTTGATGTGGGCATATAACCCTTCCCAGTTGATTATATCCCCAACAAGGTCTACCAGCTGCTGATGGGTGACAAATATGTCACCTCCACTCACACTGCTTCTGGTGTAGTGCTCTCTGATGTGGGGGATGGAAATATAGAACGAGATGTGGGGGCAACTGTGGAAGGCTGGGATTCATGGGCTGGATGCTTCTGCTGTTGATGAGGGTGGGGATGATGCTTCTGCTGCTGCCACCTATGGGGACTAGACAGACCTTCCTAGTGGGATGGGTAAGGAGTTAAACAAATGGTGAGAAACAAAAAAAAACCAAAAACAAAATAAATGTATGTAAGAGAAAGGATAGTGGCAAAGGGGCTAGGGAACAGAAATGTCTGAGAATACTGTGCATTTACAAAGTAAATTTACTGCCCAAACAATACATAATTCAATCATAGTTAATGGGCGATGAAAATAACCTTCTATTTTATATTGGAAAATGTTCACCACATTGCTAAAGATGATCTTGCATAAATGACCCAAGTACTGCTACAATTATACTACTGAGACAGAATAATATACACAAAATATTTTTCATGACAGCATTACTCTGCAGGGGATGAACCCACAGGCATCCTCACAATGTAAAGACAGATGATTTAACATCATCAGACACCTATAGAGGACACTTCCAACATGGCACACTCATTCTGCTACATTTGAGCTATGCCAGCACTGCTGGATCAAAGCACTACTATTACTATTAAGAGCAAGACCTTTTTCATCCCAGTCCTCTCTTAAGTGTGCCAGTCTGCTCCTGTGTAGCAGCATATTCCTTTCACTCTTCAAGTGCTAGAGACATAAAAAGGGCCTAATGTAAAATGTGATGGTAGCATGCGATGGCAGGTTACAATACATAGGTTGTGACTGTGCATTAACGTCTTCCTCCTATTAGTGAAGGAGGTCAGGATTGTGATGCCGTACATCACTGTAGTGATGACTACACTGTTCTCTCATGTGTGGCATGCTAGTGGCACAGGTGACAGCCTTGGCCAAACTATTCCATGCTTCATCCTTATACTGTGACACTGTGTAGCCCTCCTGTAGGAGCGTTCAGCTGCACTTGTTATGAAAGATGTCCAGAAAAAAAATGGACTCCTCACACCACCTCTGAGCTCTAAAAGGAACACTGTCCTCTCCTTCTCTAACCATGATATCTCAACTCGATGAATCTCAGGGAGAAATGACAGACAACTGGCACCCAAAACAGTTGTCTTGTGTCCCAACGTCTGTGCAATGATGGCCATCGATGGATGGAAACATTAAATAAAGACAGTGTATTATTATGTTTCTAATGGATAGCCATTCATCCCTGTGTATGTTGCTGAGAATACATGCTCTACAGAGAATCCATTAACAGATGTCTGCATGGCCACAACTGAGTAATTCAGAAACCATAATGAGATGAGTCCAAGTTAGAATAATCACTCTACCCAGAGGAATGAACCTAAATTATATAACTGTGATGAGAAGCCTAGAGCCTCATTGTGCTAAAATACTGGTAAAGAAGTTTGAATCTTGTTAAGGGTGTTTTTGCTGAAGTCTTTTCTTCTGACTGAGGTATCTGTTTATATAAGGTAAGTACTATTTTACAAATCCATTCCTTTGTACAACAGGTAGATTTTGATTGCCATGATGCCTGTAAGGGGTGTCAATTTGTCAATACTTTTCGATACGTTGACTAAAAGTGTCTTTAGGGGTACATTTTAAGTATATTGAATGTAATAGACTGCAGAAGTCTTAATGTAGATTGGAGACACAACTCCTGAACTCATATTCAGAGTAATGCTTAATACTATTTTAGTGTTATGTGACTTGCATGTATGCCTGTACCCACAATCTGAGTAACAGTATATTGTAATTGTTATGTGTTGTTCTTCAGCTGCACTTCTATGTTTGTTTTGTTGGGAATATGTGCTCAGCAGACATACATGCCTGACATATACTTAAAGACTGTAGGTACAGATATCTATGTGTCAAGCACAAATACTGCATACTACATGGCCTAGTAGGATAGGTGTATTGAAAGGATTTGTAAGAGCCATGCAAGGACAAGGATGTTATTTCCACCATTTCCCACACCAACAAAGCTATGCCTAAGGAACAAAGAAAAAAGTGTTCCATTTGATGGTCCACTGCAAAGCCATGGATATGGTCTGTGCTAACACCCACAGAGCAGAAGCTGTGTTATCGGAACACAATATAACATGTGATCATCTCATACAGAGACAGAGGAGTCTGTGCCCTTTCTTATAGGCAGTAGTGCTTCCACAGATTCCCTCAGTATGATTCTGCATGTTGGGGGCAGAGCTGGACATGCCCCAGAGAGTTTCAACTGTGGATGCAATTATTCCTTTCCTCCTAATCACTTTAAACTTTATTAAATCTGTCTGACTTATAGTATACAGGTACATCAGGGAACCCAATGGCATAATATTCTGTACAAGGTATGGAAATCTGTATTTATCCTCATCATATGTTTCTACTTGTCTTCGTCATATGTTTCTACTTGTCTTCATCATATGTTTCTACTTGTCTTCTTCATATGTTTCTACTTGTCTTCGTCATATGTTTCTACTTGTCGTCATCATATGTTTCTACTTGTCTCCATCATATGTTTCTACTTGTCTTCGTCATATGTTTCTACTTGTCTTCGTCATATGTTTCTACTTGTCTTCATCATATGTTTCTGCCTGTCTTCGTCATATGTTTCTGCTTGTCTTCATCATATGTTTCTACTTGTCTTCGTCATATGTTTCTACTTGTAAAGATATCAGCTGCATGTGTAGTTGTAGGTCTGGGTCATACCTACACTGGGTATGTTTTCCTTTGTTGTATTCACAAGTGATTCTTTAGCCAGTGGCAGCACTGTGAAACTACCCCCATCTAATGCTGGAGGATCTGTAGCCTCTGATAATGGTGGTGGGGATAAGCTGGCAGAGTAGAGGGGTGCATAGTGTGTCTCTGGCACAGGGAGTGTGAAAGCTGCATCCCATAAAAAGACCATGGACACAGTTTCTCACCCTGTGGAAACCAAACACAAATATCTGAGTGATGACAGACTGATGTGGACACTATAGATCGGGGAAGTGTACTGGCCCCCACTAGACAGATATATGAATCTGCCCCTAGCACTCACTAGTGGGGAGGCCCACAGGGGGTGGTAATGGAGCTCACCAGAGATTTGGTTACTGACCCTCCCCAGAGGATGATGTGTCAGTGGCTGGAACCCAAGGTGTGCACAGGGTCATCATGGATAACAAGCTAGTACCAGTACAGCGAATAAACCAGGGAAAGAAAACCGACAAACTACTAAAACATGAAAATCAAGTCAGCAGCACCAAGACCCACCACAAAAAGTATCAGGAATCCAAAAGTATAAAATGAAACAATTTATTGAAGCGCTTTTCGTTGCTTGTAATATAGCAACTTCTTCAGAAAAAATACACAGTTTCAAACAGCAGTTTTTAAGTAATTGAGACATGTCACATGATGACCACACCTCCAGTGAATCAAATACTTAAAGAAACATTTGCTAAAAGACCACATATGTTCATGAAACCTAAATACAAAACCTGCAAGTTTGTCAATAAAAATATCATGCAAAATGTAAATAGTTATACAGAAGGCATTAAACTGTTAAGTTGAACTAAGCTTCAAAATTACGGTACAACTAACTGGGTATTTATCTCTAAAATGTTGTAAAACTGGAATAAGTAGAATTATGTTCAAACATAATACCAATTATCGTCTCAGACTTCTTAATTTCAGAAGACAGGTGATGTTACAAGCATCATTTAGACCTGGTGCAACAAAAGCATTCAAACGGATTTGCCATTCCAGCTCATGTTCCTCTAAAAGTAAATTCAGTGGGCCACCTCTCAAATTAGCTTAAACTTGATCTATAGCTTTAAAAATAAATTTATGGCCCACATTATTTCCTGTATGTCTTGCTAGTGGATTGTCAATTTTATTGACTGAAATAGCATCGGTGTGTTCATAAACCCTGTCCCGCAGTCTACGTTCAGTCTTCCCCATAGAATGCGGGACAGCAGACACATCTTGCTATACAGACTACCAGTCTAGAATTACAATTAAGTTTAAATTTAATCTTATATTTGTTATCACCTATACAAAATGTGTTGCCCACTTCCATGAATCTACACATCCTACAAGATTCACACAAATTCATTCCAGCATACCTATGTGTTTTAAATTGTTGCCCCCCACATTCAAGTAGGTTTTTAAGGTTGTGGCCTCTACGGAATACAATATTTGGAACTGGACCTAGTTTACTAAATAGTGAAACATCACTCAAAATAAACTGCCAGTTTTTCCATAAAATACGTTTAACTTGGCCACTATCATTACTAAAAGTAGTAATAAATCCACTTTTGAAGTTAGGGGCTAAAGTTTGTAATGAAGTTTGTGTTGGAACAAAAACACTGTTTTCACAATCTACCATGTGAAGAACTGTGCTGTCCTGTTCTAAACTGTTTGACCCAAGAATGGGAGAGACAGTTCCAAGTCTTCTTTTGTTAGAAACTTCACTGACTAAAGTTCCAATCAGGTCGCTGGGATACCCACGCTTTTCAAACATCTTCCTAAGTAAATCATACTCTTGATGGAAATCAAGGTCAATTGTGGTCATTATAGCTGCCCTTATCAATTGACCAGCTAGAAAATGTAAAAATGATTTACAGTACCTGGATTTTCTAAAAATCTGCGAAACACACCCCCTATTGACTTTATCTTTTGAGAGTTTTACATCTAAATAATCGATCGTAGCTGTGTGAAATGTTGATGTAAATACAAGGAAATAGGATGTGGAATTCAAAAATGAAATGAAAAGCTATAGATCAAGTTCAAGCTAATTTGAGAGGTGGCCCACTGAATTTACTTCTAGAGGAACACGAGCTGGAATGGCAAATCCGTTTGAATGCTTTTGTTGCACCAGGTCTAAATGATGCTTGTAACATCGCCTGTCTTCTGAAATTAAGAAGTCTGAGACGATAATTGGTATTATGTTTGAACAGTGCCAAACAGTGGAAAAATTGCTTCTTACTCCCAAAGTATCCTGTGGCAAACGAACAGCAGCAAAATCACAAAAACCAACCTTTTAGTCACTTAAATGAATATTATTGGATGTCTATTCCTTTAGTTTAGTTACCTAAATTAGAGTTCTACCTTAAATAAGATAAATGATATTTTACCCCTATATTGACTTATAGACGATCTTATGAATTATAAGCATTTACACTCAGACGCTTTCGTCAAACTGCTCAAGGTAGGGTTAGTTGTTTACTTGATTCCTTCCTTATGGAAGTTTATAAATGAATGTTTATTTTGGACAGGAATTTCATGATGGTTTTTTCATGATGGAGTCTTTATTATATCTCATATACACTCATGCTAATAAGCGTTTTTGGTTGTAATGTTCATTGGGATTCAGACAAGCTGAATATAAATATTGTGGACGATGTTATGAATTATAAGCATTTATACTAAGACGCTCTTAACAACTACTTAAGGTAGGGTTAGCTGTTTATTTGATATCTTCCCCGTGGAAGCTCACATATTAATGCTTATTGAAAACGGGATTTCATGATGTTTTTCATGATGGTTTTTTATGATGGTTTTTTATGATGGTTTTTATGATGGAGTCTTTATATATCTTATATACACTCATATTAATAAATGTCTTTGGTCGTAATGTCCATTGTGATTCAGACAAGTTGAATACATATAAATGTTCCGAATATTGAACAAATATACAAGTATATATTTAGATAGAATGTTTGCAAGGAGAATATATATATTTTTGTAAGATAGTCATTCGCTATGACGTTTCTTGAACATGATATACGTTATACATGATATGACTGATGCGATGTTTTTAGGATATGAGTTTTTAAAATATAAATGTACTTGATATAATTTCTTCTTTTCTAAGATTATAAACAGAGATGTTTTAAGATGTAGAAGACTTTCCTATAAGTTTGTGACTAACTAAGTTTATAAAAGTTATCAAATGACTAATATAGATAGATTTTTAGCTTTATATACATATATTTATTAGACATTTTTATTGGATTTTCTATATTATATATGAGGAACGGTTTTTAGAGACATGATTCAATTTTTAGCGCTTTGAAGTAAGCAAGGATTTATTTCAATTTGAATATTTATGTATTTATTTACTGTGTCTCACAAACAGTGATGAATTCTTTTGGATCCTTTTGAAATTTAATGAATTAATTGACTAATTGAATACTCAATTATGTAATTATTCAATTTTGATGGGAGTATATAACAGTTGGGGTTTGACAGTGTAATTTATATCTGAAGAAGCGTGCTAGAGGCATGCGAAAGCGCTCATTTCTGTCATTTTGCTGAATAAAAGACGAAGTTGGAAATAATCCGTGTTCTCGTGGTGTGTCCTGTTAGGTTGGTTTTTGTGATTGTGTATTATGTTTGAACATAATTCTACTTATTCCAGTTTTACAACATTTTAGAGATACATACCCAGTTAGTTGTACTGTAATTCTGAAGCTTAGTTTAACTATGTTTTTGTTTGAGTTTAACAGTTTAATGCCTTCTGTATAACTATTTACAACATTTTGAATGATATTTTTATTGACAAACTTGCAGGTTTTGTATTTAGGTTTCACGAACATACGTGGTCTTTTAGCAAATGTTTCTTTAAGTATTTGATTCACTGGAGGTGTGGTCATCATGTGACATGTCTCAATTACATAAAAACTGCTGTTTGAAACTGTGTATTTTTTCTGAAGAAGTTGCTATATTACAAGCAATGAAAAGCGCTTCAATAAATTGTTTCATTTTATACTTTTGGATTCCTGATACTTTTTGTGGTGGGTCTTGGTGCTGCTGACTTGATTTTCGTTCTAGTACCAGTACAGCCATGGCACAGATAGTAATGGTGATCTGGGGTGTACATGCTGTCCTGTGGAAGTGCATGTTCCTTATTTGTGATTCTTTAGAAAGACTGCATCACAAACTTAACTGTGTAGTGTCTTTTCTGCATCATCTGGCAGGTGTGAGGGTCCATCCTCACAGTCCATCATCTGCTACATCCACAGATGTTAGCCAACATGACCATGGAAATGTGACAAGCTAGTACTTTCACAGCAACATCTGTTACTGAGTTGTCTAATCTCAGGAGAGGGCATCCCTGTAGTTGTGGCTGTTGCCATGCTGGCAAATCTCCTAGCAGACATCGTTCAAGGTTATGTAGCACACCAACATCTAGCCAGGGTTATGGTATAGCCAGTGCAAAGACTAGCAAAGCCAGCTCTTGTGTGGGGGGCGGCATGCATATGTTCATGCCCTGCAGCTGTCCAGTAGGCTGATCCACAGTACTGCACCAACTGATGTGGTTATATCCCTCCAGACCCACACTCAAACACTACCACAGCCCACAGCACATCACATCACACACTTCCACCGACCCTGCCCTTCTTATTATTAACCCCCTACACAGGCTCTGACACTTCCCATGAAAGCATTTTTTTTCTTTTTACAGTCATTTTCCACACACCCACACTTCCCTGAGAAAGGCATGCACTCCTGAAATCCCTTCTCCATCTGTGCAAACAATGATAACTAGGCCATGCCCTCTGTATATTTTACTTGGGGTGCCTGTGTCCAATGCACATTATGGCCAGTCTATACATACAGTCTGGTATTTTTGCATATATCATTTTCCTGTATTGTATCTGCTTACCTTTTACATAGTTATGTTATAAAGATATGTGCATATCTGCTGCCATTTTCCTAGTGCCACGGCACACCGTGGCCACCTCCATGTGTCATGGTCATCCCCTGCTGCTGGCTCCTCTGACTCCTCATCTAACTCAGGTTCCACTGCCTGTTGCTCTGGTAATTGCTGGCTCTGCAAGAGGCCACCCTGCCATGCTTCTTATGTACAATATTGTGAAACATAGCATATGTGGCAGGGTCATAGAGCAGGGCACCACTGGATGAATCCAGACAACAAAAGTATGCCTTCAGCAAACCAAACACATACTCTGTAATATTTCTGGTTTATGGTAAGACATGGTCTGTTGGATTTTGTGTATTTCTGATGGATATCATGCACCACGGTTCCAAGGCTTATCCAGCATTACCAACAAGATGCCTCTGAGGGGACGCATCACTCACAAGCTGTTGGTACAGGTGGCATATGAGCCACATCCAGGAGTCACAAAAACTGCCTGGATTCTGCTCACACATTGTAGATAATACCCTGTGTAGAACAGATCACCTAGAATATGCTGGAGGTGTACTATTTGTGGTTCACCTACCTCCTTCCTAGTTCTTCAGATGGGGCCTTTATGTCAATGTGTACAGACTGTGGGTCCAAGTACCTCAAGGAAATGAGTTATAGAACAGAACTGTCACATGATGTTGGCTCTCTCCTTTGGGGTATGTGGAACTGAATATGCTCCCCCAAATGCTGAAGTATTGCATTGAGAAACTGATGATGTATTCTTGAGGCAAATGCCTGAAATATTCCTACTGTGTCCCCAGTAGGTTACTGAAAAGTCTCTGTATTCAATATATATAAGGCCACACATACCTTTGTAAACACTAGGATAGGTACTCCATGATTCCCACTTGGCTACCGATTAGAATAACACATTTCCATGATTTATTGCACGGTGGTCCTGTCCATATGGTAATTGCCCACTATGTCACTGTTGTGGAGGGCGTGAAATTGTAAGCACAGTTCAGTGACCCTGTGACTCTTGGGGGTGACATCATGCACCATCAATTAAAGAAGCTGCAATGAGGACCTCCCACAAATATACATTTATGCTGCTGCAGTCACCCCTAATATAATTCTACAATCTACTCCATCTGAACACAGGCATATGGCCAACTTCAAATATAAAGTGAGTGCAATGCCATTGTGAGGCATTTAAATGCTTTTGAATTATTCCACCATCTTGTTTTACCTCATTGTCAAACATGACTTGTCATTATACAGTCATAACATATAGCACAGCAGATCTGCCCATATTATTTGGATTAGCCATGTCAACTAGCTAGGTTTTCTGAACTGCACACAGCCTGCGAGTGGCTGTGCATTATGCAAACTCACTTAGAACAATATGAGTTTTCTGAATCTGTCCCATCATTGTCCTCCCATCTGTGATCATTAAATAAAATTATTCTGGACCTTTGTAGTCTTTACTATTCCAAACATTTAAGACCACCATCTTTATTGTATGTAACACGACACAATAACTATTATTCTAACATTTATGTACTCAAAATGAATTTACAACGTCATAATAAAATGACATGATTTGCAAGTAAAGAGTCTTTACTAGTCTACTACTAGTCCACTAGGTGTGTATTTGAATGTTGTTAGTGCATATGCTCCTCAAGTTGGGTGTGCGATGGAAGAGAAAGAGAAATTTTGGAGTGAGTTGGATGAAGTTGTGGTGAGTGTACACAAGGGTGAGAGACTAGTGATTGGAGCGGACTTTAATGGGCATGTTGGTGAAGTGAACAGAGGGGATGAGGAAGTGATGGGTAGGTATGGTGTTAAGGAGAGGAATGCAGAAGGTCAGATGATTGTGGATTTTGCGAAAAGGATGGACATGGCTGTGGTGAATACGTATTTTAAGAAGAGGGTGGAGCATAGGGTGACGTACAAGAGTGGAGGAAGATGCTCACAAGTTGATTATATACTATGTAGGAGGGCCAGTCTTAAGGAGATTGGAGACTGTAAAGTGGTGGCAGGGGAAAGTGTAGTTAAGCAGCATAGATTGGTGGTATGTAGAATGACGTTGGTGATCAAGAAGAGGAGGAGGAATGTGAAAGCTGTGCCAAGGATTAAATGGTGGAAGTTAAAAAGGGTGATTGTGAAGTGGAGTTTAGGGAAGAGTTAAGACAGGCACTGGGAGGCAGTGGAGAGTTACCGAATAGCTGGGTAACTACAGCAGAACTAGTAAGGGTGACTGCTAGAAAGGTGCTTGGTGTGACATCTGGACAGAGGAAGGAGGACAAGGAGACCTGGTGGTGGAATGGAAGTACAGGAGAGTATACAGAGGAAGAGGCTGGCGAAGAAGAAGTGGGATTGTCAAAGAGATGAAGAAAGTAGACATGAGTATAAGGAGATGAGGCGATGGCAAAGAGAGAGGTGGCGAAAGCTAAGGATAGGGCATATGGAGAGTTGTACGAGAGATTGGACACTAAAGAGGGAGAAAAGGACCTGTACCGATTAGCTAGACAGAGGGACAGAGCTGGGAAAGATGTGCAGCATGTAAGGGTGATAAAGGATAGTGAGGGAAAGGTACTCACAAGAGAGGAGAGTGTGTTGAGTAGATGGAAAGAGTATTTTGAGAGGCTGATGAATGAAGAGAATGAGAGAGAGAGAAGGTTGGATGATGTGGGGATAGTGAATCAGGAAGTGAAACAGATTAGCAAGGAGGAAGTAAGGGCAGCTATGAAGAGGATGAAGAATGGAAAGGCTGTTGGCCCAGATGACATACCAATGGAAGCATGGAGGTGCTTAGGAGAAATGGCAGTGGAATTTCTAACTAGATTGTTTAATGAAATTTTGGAAAGTCAGAGGATGCCTGAGGAGTGGAGAAAAAGTGTTTTGGTACCTATCTTTAAGAATAAGGGTGATGTGCAGAGCTGCAGTAACTACAGAGGGATAAAACTGATTAGTCACAGCTTGAAGTTATGGGAAAGAGTAGTGGAAGCAAGGTTAAGAAGGGAGGTGATGATTAGTGATCAGCAGTATGGTTTCATGCCAGGAAAGAGCACTACAGATGCAATGTTTGCTCTGAGACTGTTGATGGAGAAATACAGAGAAGGTCAGAAGGAGTTGCATTGTGTCTTTGTAGACTTGGAGAAAGCATATGACAGGGTGCCTAGAGAAGAGTTGTGGTATTGTATGAGGAAGTCGGGAGTGGCAGAGAAGTACGTAAGAGTGGTACAGGATATGTACGAGGGTAGTGTGACAGTGGTGAGGACTGCAGTGGGAGTGACAGATCCGTTTAAGGTGGAGGTGGGATTACATCAAGGATCAGCTCTGAGTCCTTTCTTATTTGCAGTGGTGATGGACAGGTTGACAGATGAGATCAGACAGGAGGCCCGTGGACTATGATGTTTGCAGATGACATTGTGATCTGTAGTGAGAGTAGGAATCAGGTTGAGGAGACTCTGGAGAGGTGGAGATATGCTCTAGAGAGCAGAGGAATGAGGGTCAGCAGGGCTAAGACAGAATATATGTGTGTAAATGAGAGGGAGGGTAGAGGAATGGTGAGGATGCAGGGAGTAGAGTTGGTAAAGGTGGACGAGTTTAAGTACTTGGGATCAACAGTTCAGAGTAATGGTGAATGTGGAAGAGAGGTGAAGAAGAGAGTACAGGCAGGGTGGAATGGGTGGAGAAGAGTGTCAGGAGTGATTTGTGACAGACGGTATCCGTAAGAGTGAAAGGGAAGGTCTACAAGAGGGTAGTGAGACCAGCTATTTTATATGGGTTGGAGACAGTGGCACTGACAAAAAGCAGGAGTCAGAGCTGGATGTGGCAGAGTTAAAGATGTTAAGATTTGCAATCGGTGTGACTAGGATGGATAGGATTAGGAATCGGTATATTAGAGGGTCAGCTCATGTTGGACAGTTTGGAGACAAAGCAAGAGAGACGAGATTGCGTTGGTTTGGACATGTGCTGAGGAGGGATGATGGGTATATTGGGAAAAAGATGCTAAGGATGGAGCTGCCAGGTAAGAGGAATAGAGGAAGGCCTAAGATAAGGTTTATGGACGTGGTGAGAGAGGACATGCAGGCGGTTGGTGTGACAGAGCAAGATGCAGAGGATAGGAAGAAATGGAAAGAGATGATCCGCTGTGGCGACCCCTAACGGGAAAAGCCGAAAGAGAATGATGAATGATGATGATATATATATATATATATATATATATATATATATATATATATATATATATATATATATATATATATAAATATATTCACTTTAGAACATTTAAAGACCATAACATTGAAAAACCACTGAGACCAAAATCTTGAAAATTCAAAACATTGAATCCCATAACACTGAAATGCATAGGAAATCAACATGTACTATATTCCAGCACAACTACATACAGAAACAAATAAAAAACAAACCATATTACACTTCTTCAACTATAAGCAGAGGGCAAGATCCCCTGTGCCCCCCCCACCCCCTGCTACTTATATATATCAACTCTGAGATCCCACTACACTACACTAAGATGTGTTATGTTGTAGTATAGCAAGTAAGAAGGGAACATGACTGAGGTTACAGCCCCCTGCACCCCCTCACACCCCCTGCTACTTACATATATCACCTGCGAGATCGCACTACACTACACTAAGATGTGTTATGTTGTAGTATAGCAAGTAAGAAGGGAACATGACTGAGGTTACAGCCCCCTGCACCCCCTCACACCCCCTGCTACTTAACTATACCAACTCTGAGATCGCACTACACTACACTAAGATGTGTTATGTTGTAGTATAGCAAGTAAGAAGGGAACATGACTGAGGTTACAGCCCCCTGCACCCCCCACACCCCCTGCTACTTAACTATACCAACTCCGAGATCGCACTACACTACACTAAGATGTGTTATGTTGTAGTATAGCAAGTAAGAAGGGAACATGACTGAGGTTACAGCCCCCTGCACCCCCTCACACCCCATGCTACTTAAATATACCAACTCAGAGATCGCACTACACTACACTAAGATGTGTTATGTTGTAGTATAGCAAGTAAGAAGAGAACATACCTGAGGTTACAGCCCCCTGCACCCCCCACACCCCCTGCTACTTACATATATCACCTCCGAGATCGCACTGCACTACACTAAGATGTGTTATGTTGTAGTACAGCAAGTAAGAAGGGCACATGTCTGAGGTTACAGCCCCCTGCACCCCCCACACCCCCTACTACTTACATATATCACCTCCGAGATCGCACTACACTACACTAAGATGTGTTATGCTGTAGTATAGCAAGTAAGAAGGAAATATGACTGAGGTTACAGCCCCCTGCACCCCCCTCACACCCCCTCCTACTTACATATATCATCTCCGAGATCGCACTACACTACACTAAGATGTGTTATGCTGTAGTATAGCAAGTAAGAAGGGAATATGACTGCGGTTACAGCCCCCTGCACCCCCCCACCCCCTACTACTTACATATATCACCTCCCAGATCGCACTACACTACACTTTGATGTGTTATGTTGTAGTACAGCAAGTAAGAAGGGCACATGTCTGAGGTTACAGCCCCCTGCACCCCCCACACCCCCTACTACTTACATATATCACCTCCGAGATCGCACTACACTACACTAAGATGTGTTATGTTGTAGTATAGCAAGTAAGAAGGGAACATGACTGAGGTTACAGCCCCCTGCACCCCCCACACCCCCTGCTACTTAACTATACCAACTCCGAGATCACACTCACTACACTAAGATGTGTTATGTTGTAGTATAGCAAGTAAGAAGGCAACATGACTGAGGTTACAGCCCCCTGCACCCCCTCACATCCCCTGCTACTTAATTATATCAGCTCCGAGATCGCACTACACTACACTACACTGTGATGTGTTATGTTGTAGTATAGCAAGTAAGAAGGGAACATGACTGAGGTTACAGCCCCCTGCACCCCCCACACCCCCTGCTACTTACATATATCACCTGCGAGATCGCACTACACTACACTAAGATGTGTTATGTTGTAGTATAGCAGGTAAGAAGGGAACATGACTGCGGTTACAGCCCTCTGCACCCCCTCACAGCCCTTGCTACTTAAATATACCAACTCCGAGATCGCACTACACTACACTAAGATGTATTATGTTGTAGTATAGCAAGTAAGAAGGGCACATGACTGAGGTTACAGCCCCCTGCACCCCCCCACACCCTCTGCTACTTACATATATCAGCTCTGAGATCACACTGCACTGCACTAAGATGTGTTATGTTGTAGTATAGCAAGTAAGAACGGAACATGACTGAGGTTACAGCCCCCTGCACCCCCCCCCACACCCCCTACTACTTAAATATATCACCTCCGAGATCGCACTGCACTACACTAAGATGTGTTATGTTGTAGTATAGCAAGTAAGAAGGGAACATGACTGAGGTTACAGCCCCCTGCACCCCCTCACATCCCCTGCTACTTAAATATATCACCTCCCAGATCGCACTACACTACACTTAGATGTGTTATGTTGTAGTATAGCAAGTAAGAAGGGCACATGACTGAGGTTACAGCCACCTGCACCCCGCACACTCCCTGCTACTTAACTATACCAACTCCGAGATCGCACTGCACTACACTAAGATGTGTTATGTTGTAGTATAGCAAGTAAGAAGGGAACATGACTGAGGTTACAGCCCCCTGCACCCCCTCACATCCCCTGCTACTTAAATATATCAGCTCCGAGATCGCACTACACTACACTACACTGTGATGTGTTATGTTGTAGTATAGCAAGTAAGAAAGGAACACGACTGAGGTTACAGCCCCCTGCACCCCCCACACCCCCTGCTACTTAAATATACCAACTCCGAGATCACACTACACTACACTTAGATGTGTTATGTTGTAGTATAGCAAGTAAGAAGGGAACATGACTGAGGTTACAGCCCCCTGCACCCCCCACACCCCCTGCTACTTAACTATACCAACTCCGAGATCGCACTACACTACACTAAGATGTGTTATGTTGTAGTATAGCAAGTAAGAAGGGCACATGACTGAGGTTAAAGCCCCCTGCACCCCCCCACACCCTCTGCTACTTACATATATCAGCTCTGAGATCACACTGCACTACACTAAGATGTGTTATGTTGTAGTATAGCAAGTAAGAAGGGCACATGACTGAGGTTACAGCCCCCTGCACCCCCTCACACCCCCTACTACTTACATATATCAACTCAGAGATCACACTACACTACACTAAGATGTGTTATGTTGTAGTATAACAACTAAGAAGGGAACATGACTGAGGTTACAGCCCCCTGCACCCCCCACACCCCCTGCTTCTTAAATATATCACCTCTGAGATCGCACTGCACTACACTAAGATGTGTTATGTTGTAATATAGCAAGTAAGAAGGGCACATGACTGAGGTTACAGCCCCCTGCACCCCCCCACACCCTCTGCTACTTACATATATCAGCTCTGAGATCACACTGCACTACACTAAGATGTGTTATGTTGTAGTATAACAACTAAGAAGGGAACATGACTGAGGTTACAGCCCCCTGCACCCCCCACACCCCCTGCTTCTTAAATATATCACCTCTGAGATCGCACTGCACTACACTAAGATGTGTTATGTTGTAATATAGCAAGTAAGAAGGGCACATGACTGAGGTTACAGCCCCCTGCACCCCTCACATCCCCTGCTACTTAAATATATCAGCTCCGAGATCGCACTACACTACACTACACTGTGATATGTTATGTTGTAGTATAGCAAGTAAGAAGGGAACATGACTGAGGTTACAGCCCCCTGCACCCCCCACACCCACTGCTACTTAAATATACCAACTTTGAGATCACACTACACTACACTTAGATGTGTTATGTTGTAGTATAGCAAGTAAGAAGGGCACAAGACTGAGGTAACAGCCCCCTGCACCCCCCACACCCCCTGCTACTTACATATATCAGCTCTGAGATCGCACTACACTACACTAAGATGTGTTATGTTGTAGTATAGCAAGTAAGAAGGGCACATGACTGAGGTTACAGCCCCCTGCACCCCCCCACACCCCCTGCTACTTAACTATACCAACTCCGAGATTGCACTACACTACACTAAGATGTCTTATGTTGTAGTATAGCAAGTAAGAAGGGCACATGACTGATGTTACAGCCCCCTGCACCCCCTCACACCCCCTGCTACTTAACTATACCAACTCTGAGATCGCACTACACTACACTAAGATGTGTTATGTTGTAGTAGCAAGTAAGAAGGGAACATGACTGAGGTTACAGCCCCCTGCACCCCCCCACACCCCCTACTACTTACATATATCAGCTCCGAGATCGCACTACACTACACTAAGATGTGTTATGTTGTAGTATAGCAAGTAAGAAGGGAACATGACTGAGGTTACAGCCCCCTGCACCCCCCACACCCCCCACACCCCCTGTTACTTAACTATACCAACTCCAAGATCACACTACACTACACTAAGATGTGTTATGTTGTAGTATAGCAAGTAAGAAGGGAACATGACTGATGTTACAGCCCCCTGCACCCCCTCACACCCCCTGCTAC